>NW_020713314.1:0-1382 GCF_002925995.2 Terrapene triunguis | reverse complement strand
GGTAAGTCACTGGACTTACTTTCACCCCTGCCTGTACATTCCAAAGCATCAGGAGAAACAGGGATTTAGTAGCACATTTTCATTATAATAATGTGGTTGTTTAAATGTTTCAAATCATATCTGACAATGGGGGCTGATTCTATAATCATTAGCCATCCAGAGTGGCACTTCCATATAGAATGCCCCAATGAGGATGTTGGGATACCATTGTCATACATGTAGCCCCATTGAGATCAACCAACTTAGGCAAGGTTTATCATGTTATGTTACTCTCATGAGCATTTGCTACTTGACATGAGTAAAGTTGGAGAGTCAGGCCAGGTATGATCAAATGCTGATGAATTGATACCACATAGTTTGTGATTAACAAGTAAACTGCATATTCCGGTCACTTGGGATTTCCATGTTTTTCCTTGTAGTAATGTTGTTGCAAAAACTATATCACTTATGTGCAAATAATATACAATTGTAGGAAAAGGAAAATATCAGCTTTGCAACTTTCATAAAACCACATTAGCCAACTTCATAACTAGAAAAGCGCCCCAGATTTCAACAGCTGGGTGAAAATTAATTTCCCTCTGTTTTTCCCAGGTCCATTAGTGAGACTCATGAATGGACAGAACGGGTGTTCCGGTCGCGTTGAAGTCCGCTACAATGGAAACTGGGGAACAGTCTGTGATGATGCCTGGGACATAAATGATGCAAAGGTTTTGTGCAGACAGCTTGGGTGTGGGCAGGCCATTGAGGCCCCCGGTAATGCCCGGTTCGGGGAAGGCTCCGGAAGTATTCTCCTGGATGACGTGGAGTGCAGAGGGAACGAATCCTCTCTGTGGCAGTGCTCGCACCGGGGGTGGGGCACACATAACTGCGCCCACCGTGAGGACGCCAGTGTCATCTGCTCAGGTACTCAGATGTCTATTTTTTTTGTGTTTTTCAGGAATAACATCCAAACCTCCAAGTGGGAAACTCACCATAAAAAACTGGTCCTGAGGCAGCTGGGGGCAAGATAGTGTGGCGGGGTGGCGGTGGAGGGCTTCACTGAAGTCATGTTGCCAAGTAGGCAGATGGAGGTCAGGTGGCCCAGTGATCCATACAAAGGCCTGGGAAGATGATAAGTGCTTCGATAAGATCCCATGAGATCAACAGTGTTTGGGATTAAGCCCTTTACTTTCTGCAAGTAGGAGTGGGGAAATCCTACTCCCTCATCAATAACTTGAACTCTGTGATGTACAGAAAACCATGGAAAGATTTTCTCCCAACAGGAAACTGATCCAATGGGTTTTCCCAGAACAAAGAGCAATACGACACATGGTACAAGCTCATCTCACATATATACGATTCCTTTCCCCAATTGCCTGGCCCAGACTTACCTCACTTTGGCA
>NW_020713313.1:0-1079 GCF_002925995.2 Terrapene triunguis | reverse complement strand
CCTAGCGGCCGGAGTCCATAGAATTGCCCCTGGGTACAGGGCAGCACAGCCTAGCGGCCAGAGTCCATAGAATTGCCCTTGGTTACAGGGTAGCGCAGCCTAGTGACCGGAGCCCGTAGGATTGCCCCTGGTTACACCGCCATAGGGCCTTGCCACTGGCTCAGTGGGGAGATCCTACCGAAACACACTGAGGTTTACCGGGGGCAAGTTACCAGTCCATCACCCCCCCGGGTAGCTTCCTACCGTCTTGAGAGTTGGAGTCTCCCATGAATCTCCAGGTTCTCCGCGGGTCTCCGGGTCCGTCGCTGCCTCGGGCTCCTCCCGCAGCAGGGCTTCGTGCTGGCCGGGGAAGCTTCAGTTCCCAGCAACGTCAAGGGTGGTGGCTGGTCCTCCGCAGGAGCTTCCCGGGTAGGTCTCTCCCCTGTGGCCGCCAGCCCAGACTGAGCTGAGTTCCCTCCTTTTATACTCCCAGAGCATTTGGAGCATGCCCAGTACGAGCGGGGCGGGACTTCCGCCGCCAGAGCTACTGGTCTGACGCAGCTGGGGCTAGTGCGGGGCGGGGCTGCCCTGTCACAGGGAGACAAGCCCTTAGTAGATGCTTGAGCACTCAGCATCCCACCCCCTCAACAACCCTACACGCCCCCATGCGCCTCACACATGCCACTTGATCACCACGCAGTGCCCGGGTCAGCGGAGGGCATCTAGCCAGCTAGATAGTTCCTGTCTCTCCCTAGAGTTGCTCCCCATAGTGTAAGGCCTAGGCCGACAGCAGCCGCAGAAGGATTAGTCAGCCTAGAATAAACTTTTGACGCTCTAGCCACTTAGGGTACATCTACACTGCAACCCCACACCCATGGCAGCGAGTCTCAGAGCCCGGATCAACTGAGTCAGTCTAGCAGCACTCGCACCACGGGGCTACAAATAGCCAGGCAGAGGCTCCTGCTTGGGCTCTGAGCCCCACTCCCCTCACTGGGTTTCAGAGCCTGGGCTCCAGGCCGAGTGGGAACGTCTATGCCATTTTTTAGCCTCATTGTGCGAGCCCAAGTCAGGCAAACCAGGCTCTGAGCCTCGTTGCTACA
>NW_020713312.1:0-1744 GCF_002925995.2 Terrapene triunguis | reverse complement strand
GAGGCGAGGCCAGGGCGGGGACTTTGGGGAAGGGGTTGGAATGGGGATGGGAGGGGGCGGAGTTGGGGTGGGGACTTTGAGGAATGGGTTGGAATGGGGGCGGGAGGAGGTGGGGCAGGAGTGGAGTCGGGGCGGGGCCGGGGGCAGAGGGGGGTCGAGCACCCACCGGCGCCAGTAGAAGTCAGCGCCTATGGGTGTGTGCAGAAATTTAAATTGGACTGCCTTTGGGGGGGCACATTAGAGCAGCAGTCAGGGACTGGGTCAGCAACCTGGGCTGAGGCAGTGAATGGCATCAACCACCGGGGATGGAGCAGCAGCCAGGGCTCGGGCAGGGGCAGCAAACGGTGATCAGCCGCTGAGCTGGAGCAGCAGCCGGGGCTGAGGCTGGAGCTGGAGCATTGTGCGTCCAGGGCTCGGGCAGCGAACAGTGGTCAGACATCAGGGCTGGAGCAGCTGTCAGGGCTGGATCCAGTGCTGGAGCAGAAATGCCTATTTTTTAGATGATTATTGGGGTGTGTACCCCTGCTTGGCCCCCTTGTGCACACTCCTGGGCATTGGCCACTGTCGGAAGACAGGATACTGGGCTAGATGGACCATTGATCTGACCCTGGCATGGCCGTTCTCATGTTTTGATGGATGGCTTGGCACTCCAGTGAGCGCTGTTAAGATGGGACTGGACTCTCTCCTCTCCCCAGAAGGTCAGGAAGTCCAGGACCTCAGCACAGGACCATGCAGAAGCATGGGGCATGGCTGCTGTAATGGGTATGTGACTTGGGTGTGTGACCTCACCACGAGCTGCAGTAGCAATGGGGTGCACCTGGCCATGCCTTAGACCTTAATCCATCCCGTGCTTTGCTGCACATTGGGCTACCCACATTTGCCATCCTTACTTGTCAACTGCCCTTTTCTCCAAATCTTCCCATTTCACATTGAGGTACTTGATATCGTTTAGAACGATTCATTTCCATGTTATTCTCGGTCTTCCCCTCTCTCTTCTTGAGTTTTCTGGCTTCCATCCAAGGGCAGATTTGGTAAGCATTCTTTTTCCATTCTCAGTACATGTCCCAGCCACTGATGTCTTCTTTTGTAGATTATTTATGAGAGGGTGCCTTGTCCAGTCATTTTTCTGATTTCTTAATTCATCTTCCTGCCTCTATTTGTTATTCCCAATATTCTTCTCAGACATTTGTGATGAAATGCATTCAGCTTTTGCGTCTCTTTCTTGGTAAGTTGCCATGTCTCACTGCTATATGTTGTGATGGCGATAACAATTGCTTTGTACACGTTCAGTTTTGTCTTGAGGGAAATGTTTTGAGTTGCCAGATGTTTTTGAGTCTTCCAAATGCAACATTTAAATGGGGGGGTGACAACTGGCCAAGATGACCCTGGAGCAGTAGAGGACACACAAGGTAGACAGAGAGGCTGACTCAGGTGTGCCCCAATGCAGTGTGGGATAGTAGTGGGAGGACTGTCAGAAGCCAAAGAGTTATTTCAAGATGGGGATGCAGCCACACCTCATTTGAGTTAGTGCAGTCCCAGAGCAGATGAATGAATGAGAAGCTAGAAAATTTTGGGGGGAAACTATGTGTGTGCAGAGGAAAGACTATTCATTTTGAAAAAACGCAATGAATCCCAAATAATTTACAAGGGGAGCGTGAAGTCCCTAGAATTGCCCCTGGTTACGGAGTAACACGGCGTAGCGGCCAGAGTCCATAGAATTGCCCCTGGGTACAGGGCAGCACGG
>NW_020713311.1:0-1741 GCF_002925995.2 Terrapene triunguis | reverse complement strand
GAGGCGAGGCCAGGGCGGGGACTTTGGGGAAGGGGTTGGAATGGGGACGGGAGGGGGCGGAGTTGGGGCGGGGACTTTGAGGAAGGGGTTGGAATGGGGGCGGGAGGGGGTGGGGCAGGAGTGGAGTCGGGGCAGGGCCGGGGGCAAAGGGGGGGTCGAGCACCCACCGGCGCCAGTAGAAGTCAGCGCCTATGGGTGTGTGCAGGAATTTAAATTGGACTGCCTTTGGGGGGGCACATTAGAGCAGCAGTCAGGGACTGGGTCAGCAGCCTGGGCTGAGGCAGTGAATGGCATCAACCACCAGGGATGGAGCAGCAGCCGGGGCTGAGGCTGGAGCTGGAGCATTGTGCGTCCAGGGCCGGGGCAGCGAACGGTGGTCAGACACCAGGGCTGGAGCAGCTGTCAGGGCTGGATCCAGTGCTGGAGCAGAAATGCCTATTTTTTAGATGACTATTGGGGTGCGTACCCCTGCTTGGCCCCCTTGTGCACACTCCTGGGCATTGGCCACTGTCGGAAGACAGGATACTGGGCTAGATGGACCATTGATCTGACCCTGGCATGGCCGTTCTCATGTTTTGATGGATGGCTTGGCACTCCAGTGAGCGCTGTTAAGATGGGACTGGACTCTCTCCTCTCCCCAGAAGGTCAGGAAGTCCAGGACCTCAGCACAGGACCATGCAGAAGCATGGGGCATGAGTGCTGTAATGGGTATGTGACTTGGGTGTGTGACCTCACCACGAGCTGCAGTGGCAATGGGGTGCACCTGGCCATGCCTTAGACCTTAGTCCATCCCGTGCTTTGCTGCACATTGGGCTACCCACATTTGCCATCCTTACTTGTCAACTGCCCTTTTCTCCAAATCTTCCCATTTCACATGGAGGTGCTTGATGTCGTTTAGAACGATTAGTTTCCATGTTATTCTCGGTCTTCCCCTCTCTCTTCTTGCGTTTTCTGGCTTCCATTCGAGGGCAGATTTGGTAAGCATTCTTTTTCCATTCTCAGTACATGTCCCAGCCACTGATGTCTTCTTTTGTAGATTATTTATGAGAGGGTGCCTTGTCCAGTCATTTTTCTGATTTCTTAATTCATCTTCCTGTCTCTATTTGTTATTCCCAATATTCTTCTCAGACATTTGTGATGAAATGCATTCAGCTTTTGCGTCTCTTTCTTGGTAAGTTGCCATGTCTCACTGCTATGTGTTGTGATGGCGATAACAATTGCTTTGTACACGTTCAGTTTTGTCTTGAGGGAAATGTTTTGAGTTGCCAGATGTTTTTGAGTCTTCCAAATGCAACATTTAAATGGGGGGGTGACAACTGGCCAAGATGACCCTGGAGCAGTAGAGGACACACAAGGTAGACAGAGAGGCTGACTCAGGTGTGCCCCAATGCAGTGTGGGATAGTAGTGGGAGGACTGTCAGAAGCCAAAGAGTTATTTCAAAATGGGGATGCAGCCACACCTACCTTATTAAAGAATAATTCATTCCTCATTTGAGTTAGTGCACTCCCAGAGCAGATGAATGAATGAGAAGCTAGAAAATTTTGGGGGGAAACTATGTGTGTGCAGAGGAAAGACTATTCATTTTGAAAAAACGCAATGAATCCCAAATAATTTACAAGGGGAGCGTGAAGTCCCTAGAATTGCCCCTGGTTACGGGGTAACACGGCGTAGTGGCCCGAGTCCATGCAATTGTCCCTGGGTACAGGGCAGCACGGCCTAGCGGCCGGAGTCCATAGAATT
>NW_020713310.1:0-1050 GCF_002925995.2 Terrapene triunguis | reverse complement strand
GGGTACAGGGCAGCACGGCCTAGCGGCCAGAGTCCATAGAATTGCCCTTGGTTACAGGGTAGCGCAGCCTTGTGACCGGAGCCCGTAGGATTGCCCCTGGTTACACTGCCATAGGGCCTTGCCACTGGCTCAGTGGGGAGATCCTACCGAAACACGCTGAGGTTTTACTGGGGGCAAGTTACCAGTCCGTCACCCCCCCCGGGTAGCTTCCTACCGTCTTGAGAGTTGGAGTCTCCCATGAATCTCCAGGTCCTCTGCGGGTCTCCGGGTCCATCGCTGCCTCGGGCTCCTCCCGCAGCAGGGCTTCGTGCTGGCTGGGGAAGCTTCAATTCCCAGCAACGTCAAGGGTGGTGGCTGGTCCTCCGCAGGAGCATCCCGGGTAGGTCTCTCCCCTGTGGCCGCCAGCCCAGACTGAGCTGAGTTCCCTCCTTTTATACTCCCAGAGCATTTGGAGCATGCCCAGTACGAGCGGGGCGGGACTTCCGCCGCCAGAGCTACTGGTCTGACGCAGCCGGGGCTAGTGCGGGGCGGGGCTGCCCTGTCACAGGGAGACAAGCCCTTAGTAGATGCTTGAGCACTCAGCATCCCACCCCCTCAACAACCCTACACGCCCCCATGCGCCTCACACATGCCACTTGATCACCACGCAGTGCCCGGATCAGCGGAGGGCATCTAGCCAGCTAGATAGTTCCTGTCTCTCCCTAGAGTTGCTCCCCATAGTGTAAGGGCTAGGCCGACAGCAGCCGCAGAAGGATTAGTCAGCCTAGAATAAAATTTTGACGCTCTAGCCACTTAGGGTACATCTACACTGCAACCCCCCACCCATGGCAGCGAGTCTCAGAGCCCGGATCAACTGAGTCAGTCTAGCAGCACTCGCACCACGGGGCTACAAATAGCCAGGCAGAGGCTCCTGCTTGGGCTCTGAGCCCCACTCCCCTCACTGGGTTTCAGAGCCTGGGCTCCAGGCCGAGTGGGAACGTCTATGCCATTTTTTAGCCTCATAGTGCGAGCCCAAGTCAGGCAAACCAGGCTCTGAGCCTCGTTGCTACA
>NW_020713309.1:0-4437 GCF_002925995.2 Terrapene triunguis | reverse complement strand
GTTGCTTGCTTGCACCTTTGCAACAAATCTCTCTCCTCCCCTCCCCATCTATGTAATTCTGTCACATCCTTGGAAGACTTGGAAGACCCTCTGATTCCACTGGCATATAGATACTTCACATTAGCTACACTGAGCCTTATTCTCCAATAATTTACTATGGCCTGTAATTTATAAATTGCTCTAGTGATTTTTGGAGGAAAGTCAGCCTAAAAAGAAATGAGACTCATGTAATACTAGCACAGACAGATAAAGACAGGATACTTGGCATATCTGGTGTCCCAGAAATAATGGTAAGATACATGTGGCTAGGGTCTAAGCAAAAGCTAAAGAATATTTTGAGTCCTGTTTTGCATGGCTAATGAGTTTAACATACTGACTTCTAATGCCATATAATTTCTGTTTGTATACATTTAAAAAACAGTGAAAAGTGAGAAGATTGACCCACCAATACTTAGAAAGAACTGAGTCAAGCCATGTAATAGGAACAGCTTTGATGTATTCTTGGGAGTGATCCTGCTGCTTGGCAATTTGCTTCTACCCACACTGCATTGCTCACTCATTCATTAGTGAAGAATGTCTGTCTTCTTTGCCAAATCACACTTGTCTATGCCAACTTAGCTTAGTCAGGCAGCATTGGTTCCTTTGCATGGCATGCACATAACTTTTTCACAAAGGCCACATATTAATCCTGATAACATTTGAATGTCTGTGCCATAAAAAGGGAATGTTTCTTTGGAAACTTAGTGAACAGGTAGCAGCTAGCAGCAGAGTTTCAGTGGGAGTTTGGTGGGAGAAGGTGGTCAGATGCAGAAGGTGCAGAATGTACATCATTCTTGAATGGGTATAAAATTTCACCTGAGAGAGCTCATGGCAGAGAACATCCAAGAATTAGACATGCAGCTATAGGAATTGAGATGGATATATGAAAGTAATGCAGGTGAGGAGAGAAGAGGTGGTACAGACAACTCAAGATTTGCAGACACCTGCTGAACAAAAGGACCTGCAGGGTGGACAGCCAGAAGCGGAGAGTGATCCATGGAAGAACATGACCATGAGGACAAAGCCCCGGAAAAGAGGAGCAAGTGGCAGTGAAGATGAGTTGATTAACAGTTTGCTACATTGGGCACGATGAAGAGAAACAGGCAAAAGATGGGATGGCAGCAAATAAAAGAAGGGATGCAGTCCTGGCAGAAGTGAGGAAGAGATGATGGAGGTAATCAGGGACCAGAGCCCAAAGAAAAATGAGGATGATGTACAGGGGCTGTGAGAGAGAACACCAGGAAGAGACAGGTCTGTGTGACTGGGAGTTCCAAACTCAGAAGAATCAACAGGCCTGTCACCAGACCAGATACAGAGAACTGAGATCCAGAGAACAGAAGAGTGTGCTCTCTGCCAGGAGGAAGGATATGAGATGTGAACAAGAGGCTGAAAAGGATCCTGATGGGAGAGGGGAAAATCTACTTATTGTGCTGCATGTTGGGACAAATAACACTGCTAGATTCCCACTGGAATGGATCAAGAATGACTGTACTGATGACGCTTGTTAAAAAAGTAATGCATTAATTAAATTTGTGACTGAACTTCTTGGGAGAGAATTGTATGTCCCCTGTTCTGTTTTACCCACATTCTGCCATATATTTCATGTTATAGCAGTCTTGGATGATGGCCCAGCACATGTTTGTTTTAAGAACACTGTCACTGCAGATTTGACAAAACGCAAAGAAGGTATCAATGTGAGATTTCTAAAGATAGCTACAGTACTCACCCCAAAATTTAAGAATCTGAAGTTCCTTCCAAAATCTGAGAGGGATGAAGTGTGGAGCATGCTTTCAAAAGTCTTAAAAGAGCAACACTCCGATGCAGAAACTACAGAACCCGAACCACCAAAAAAGAAAAACAACCTTCTGCTGGTGGCATCTGACTGAGATAATGAAAATGAACATGCGTCCGTCCGCACTGCTTTGGATTGTTATCAAGCATAGTCATCAGCATGGACGCATGTCCTCTGGAATGGTGGTTGAAGCATGAAGGGATATATGAACCTTTAGCGCATCTGCGTAAATATCTTGCGACGCCGGCTACAACAGTGCCATGAGAATGCCTGTTCTTACTTTCAGGTAATATTGTAAACAAGAAGCGGGCAGCATTATCTCCTGCAAATGTAAAGAAACTTGTTTGTCTGAGCAATTGGCTGAACACGAAGTAGGACTAAGTGGACTTGCAGGCTTGAATGCAGTTTTTTTTTTTTACATAATTCTACGTTTGTAAGTTCAGTGTTCATGATAAAGAGATTGCACTACAGTACTTGTATTAGGTGAATTGAAAAATACTATTTCTTTTGTTTTTTACAGTGCAAATACTTGTAATCAAAAATATAAAGTGAGTACTGTACACTTTGTACTCTGTAATTGAAATAAATATATTTGAAAATGTAGAAAACATCCACAAATATTTAAGTAAATGGTATTCTATTATTGTTTAACAGTGCAACTAATCACATGATTAATCATGATTAATTTTTTTAATCCCTTGACAGCCCTAATATATATACATATACATTTGCAGGAATTACCTATAATTATTAAGAGGCTACGTTTTTTTCTGAATTTTCAGCTCAGTTGAGATGAATCTTATGAACTAAGATTGTCTTGTAAATAATCTGCCATGGAAACGCATATAACATGTATTTGTATTGACACCTACCAATATATTAAGTTTATTATTGGGAGTTGTATCTAAAGGAGTTAGATGCCAATCTCACTGGGAATTGGGTGCTTTGAAAATCTCATTCAAAGTCCCTGCCCAAAGAACTTTACATTCTGATAAAAATTGATCCTATATTCCCTGTGCACCAAAGGCTGCACTTGCTTGTCAGGAAAAGTGTAAGATTGGGACCTAAATGAGACTGAAAACATGAGCAGTGTCAGTACAGCATGACTGCGGTTACTGAGGGAAAGTAGGGAAGCGGGAAGAGAGACTCAATGAAAAAGGAAACAATTTATTTACAAAACAAGTCAGTCCTGTAAATTTAGATGCTGTCTTTGTGCCACTCTGCTGTCACTGGAAGCAGAAGTGGCTTCTGCTCACCAGCTGATTAGCCAGCAAAGGAATGGGGCGAAACCAAGGAGGCAGCTGAAGGAGGCACACACAGCAAAGCTAATGGAGAAAACAGGTGAGCAGTCCTCAGATTTACTGAGGCTGATTTAAGTAAAACCAGTTGGAGTACCAGGACTATTCCTCTAGACCAGAACAAACCTTGCAAACCAGGATTCTGACCAACCTACCCTTTGCCCAGGAAAAAAAAATGGCTGCTTTAATGCTAGGAAACATACACAATAGCATATCCTCCAAGAAGTGTAATTTCAAGCCACTGATGGTACTTTGACAACTGATCTCAGAGGCCATTAAAAATACTTCAGAGTCTCACTGATTCCTAAAACATGGCATTCATCAGTGCTTGTAATAGAGGGGGAAAGGGATGGTTCCCCCCCTGGCTCATCACCTTTTTTCCTAAATGGCAGCAGTGAGGAATGTGGCTGTAGCATTCCCACTTATAACCCCCAGTTGGAGCACTGTCATACACATCGCATTTTAACAAAAAACTGAAACGCATTGGACATGAAGTATTAAAATGAAGCCTCTTTTCTAAAATTTTCAGTTTGCCAGCTCTATGTCTTTAGTTATATATTGGTAAATGTATCTAGGCACCCAGAAAGGCAGATAAGCACTTCGTGGAATTTTCAAAAGTACCTAGAAGCCTAACTTCCATTGATGTCAGGCCTAAACGCCTTTAAAAATCTGGCCCAACACCACAGTATCTGGGCTCTCCTTCCCCCATCCACCACTTGGGAACTTTAGCTTTGAATATATAATTATACCCAATTATTACACTTATTTTCAACAGATGATTATCAAAGCTGTTTTTAAATGCAATAAACTAGTCCATGATATGTGCACTACTTAACTATCTCCATTTTTTGTTTGCTGTTCCATTCCTCAATATTTAACAAAATACCTGATGTATGATATCCTATCAATAAATACACCATATTGGGTCTTGATAGTTAAGTGCATTGTAACTGACAGTCTTACCTTGACCTGGGCTCTCAATTTTAAACATTGGGAAACATTATTTTGATTGGAGTGACATTAAACGTGAGAGACAAAAACAGGTAGGAGAGTATTTTACCATATTTGTAAAAGAGAATTGATTTTTGAGAGACTAACAGCGGTATTAAGCCACTGAATAAGACAGGCTGACAGTGGTTATTCATTTACTCACATGGGCAGAATACGGCTCAACCTATAACTGTCACATCCTGTTGCTGAATTGTGCAATGTGTGATCATGTGGAGCATGCCCTCCTCACCCTCACTTTAGTTATGAAAAAGTTGCTTGCTTGCACCTTTGCAACAAATCTCTCTCCTCCCCTCCCCA
>NW_020713308.1:0-1200 GCF_002925995.2 Terrapene triunguis | reverse complement strand
CTGTGACGGGTTGGATCACAGAAACCCCCTTGGGAGCTGCCACCCGATGTGCCAAGACTACCCCTGCTTCTGTTTTCCCTGCCAGTTCAGGACTCCAGCACCCCGTCTTGCTGAGTCAGACACTCCTGTCTGGCTCTAACACAGACCAAGGGTCTGAATCACTTGTCCCAAAGCTGCAAGGTTACCCAAAAACAGCTCACAGGAGTGTGCTTGTCTTTAGCACTCAGATGCCCAACTCCCAATGGGGTCTAAACCCAGATAAATCCGTTTTACCCTGCATAAAGCTTATGCAGGGCAAACTCATAAATTGTTCGCCCTCTATAACACAGATAGAGAGATATGCACAGTTGTTTGCTCCCCCAGGTATTAATACATACTCTGAGTAAATTACTAAATAAAAAGTGATTTTATTAAATACAGACAGTAGGATGTAAGTGGTTCCAAGTAGTAACAGACAGAACAAAGTAAGTCACAAGCAAAATAAAATAAAATGCGCAAATCTATGCCTAATCAAACTAAATACAGATAAGTTCCTCACCAGTTCCAGAATGCTCCCTTTTACAGGCTAATCTCCCTTTAGCCTGGGTCCAGCAATCTCTCACAACCCCTGTAGTTACTGTCTTTTGTTTGTTTCCTTCAAGCATCCTGGGGGGGTGGAGAGGCTCCTTCTTTAGCCAGCTGAAGACCAAAATGGAGGGGTCTCCCCCAGGGTTAAATAGACTCTCTCTTGTGGGAGGAGACCCCCCTCCTCCCTCCTATGCAAAGTCCAGCTCCAAGATGGAGTTCTGGAGTCACCTGGGCAAGTCACATGTCCCTGCATGACTCAGTCTTTACAGGCTGAAGCCATTGCCCACATGGAATCTTGCATGTCTCCAGGAAGACTTCTTATGTGGATTGGAGCATTCCAAGATGCATTGTTCCCTGATCAGGTACTTAACCTGGCGAATTCCTTCCTAAAGAAGCTGACCAAATGCCTCCCAAAGCTTACTTAGAAACCAAGCAAGCATACAGCCCATATTCTTAACCTCAAATAGAAAATGATATATATATGTACAAATAGGATGAATAGATATAGTAGACCATAACCTTTACGGAGATATGTTACCTGGCACAGGCAGCACAAAACATATTCCAGTTATGTCATACATACATTTATAAGCACCCCCTCCCCATAAAGCCTTATGGGGTACACTGTCACAC
>NW_020713307.1:0-3517 GCF_002925995.2 Terrapene triunguis | reverse complement strand
TATAAGCACCCCCTCCCCATAAAGCCTTATGGGGTACACTGTCACACCCTCCCCCTGAACTTACTGCCAGAGACTTGGACACTGTCCATGGCGGAGGCAGTACCTGTAAAATTTCTGTTTGTTTTTGGTCACACTCCCTTTCAGTACCTTGAAACCATATGATGTCACTCCTAGGGGTTCTAGCCCGTTTTGGGGTTCCTGGTCCCCAGATGCTTGCAAACAGGTAGGGATGTAGTTTTGCTAACAGAATGCAGGCAGCGATATCCGTTAAAGGGGGGGGTATCTTGGCATTTAGCCACCAATGCCATGAGGCGGTGTGCCTCAGTTTCCCCTTCTACACAGCAGCATGGGCCCGTTATGCTTTTGCTGCTTTTTACAGGTATGGGCTGTAAAGTAACATGCTGGTGGGGCTGTCTTGTTACCATCCCCAGCATGTATAACAGCTTCTTCCACAAATTAGGTATGTTCCACGTCTTTAAAGGGTTTACCACTAGTGTGAATTCTTTTATTTTATCCCATAGGTGAATTAGCAAAAGACACAAGGTTAACAGCAAATTTACGGTGGACAGGCTTCGTTCGCTCAATTTGACTTGTTTAGCCCCTATTGCATTTTCCCAGTTCTTTGTGCCCTCTGGTAGACACTCCGATGCAGATTCTTCTGCCTCTTTGGGGAAGACTTCTAGTTCGGGCATGTGCTTGGGTCTTTGGCCAGGACAGGGTGTACTACGACCATGCTTGCCCTCGGCCCCTCCCTCTGGAGTTTCTCTGGGCTGGGCCCCACTCCCTTGTGAAGTTTCTCCCATGCAGAGATTTCCCCCCCCCTGTCTTGGAGAGAGAGTTTTATCTCTTGCAAGTGTAGCAAGAACAAGATCTTTCCCTGGGGTGCTCTGGACCCCATTGGGCACCCCACTTTCTGTTTCCAAAGGGTCAGCTGGATGGACCCCCTCATCCCGGAGACCTGACCCCCAGGTTTCCCTTAAAACCTGATCCACGGGAGAGGGGACTGGCCTTTTGAATGCAGACTTTTCACCCTCCTCCTGGGAAAGCCCCTCCCTACAAAAGGTGGGTGGACTCTCTGGCCCCCCCTGACCTTCCATTTGGGCTTCCCTCTCTGGGCTCCCCTCTGGGTCCGACACTCTTGTGTCCCCCAAAAGGGAAGGTGATCCTGCCCCAGCTGTGGACTCGCAGCTACCAGCCACGACAGACTTCTTATTGGCCAGCAAAATCCCCCCCCTTTCACTCGGGTTGGGCTGACACCCAACTACAGAGTCATTGGGGCCTGTTCCCACCACAGCAGTCCCCAGGACCCCAACTTCCACCTTTGGGACACACACCTCTGTGCACCCCAGGGCAGGCCCGGCCCCCTGCTGACCTGCAACTTTATGGCAGTCAGCAGCTGTGGTGGCCTCCTTGCTACAAGGTGGTACATTCCCCTCCCCCGGGGAGATGATTACAGGACAGGAGCTAGCTTTATCCAGCTCCTCCTTCTTGAACTTCCCTGGAGCCCCGGGGCCATAGGAACTGGCTACAACCAGCCCTGCCCCCGAAGCTGCATCCTTTACTGCTGCAGAGGAATCTAAGAGCCACTCTCCTATTCCCCCAGCAGTTCCTGTGACTTCACCCCCTCCTCTGGAGCTTTTAGCACAAGATTTCTTCTCACTGCTAACCAACCCTGGGACAGATTCTGCCACACTAAAGAAATCATTTCCAAGTAGAAACGGTGCAAAATTGTGTGCCACCGTTGCAACAGTCAGCTCAGCCTGCAAATCCTGAGTTTGCATGTGTACTTTAGCTAAAGGTGCAAGGACTTTGTAACCCCCTACCAGCTCTAATTCTGCCATTTTACCTGGCAACAAATCCTTTTCCTGGATCAGGTCCCTCCTGACCACAGAAATCTCAGCACCCGTGTCCCTTAATCCAAGAAGCATTTGACCATTTAACTTAACCGCATGCATATGCTCATTGCTTGGTTGTGTGGAAGCAAGCTTTACAAATCCCGTGTGGAAAGAGGCCACAGCCTGGCTCTGAGAAGCCCCAGCTTCATGTGTTACTTGTTGCCTGCTTCCACTCAGCAAGGGACACTTATTCCTCAGGTGCTCAGTGGACTTACAATGATAGCACCTCTTGGGCTCCTCTGCTTGCACAGGAAATTTGGGACGAGTACCAGGGGAATGGGGAGGTGACCGCCCAGCCTCCTTTTTCCCATACCCAGGGGTAAAACGGTGATTCTGCTTTCCCCCAACCCTGTACCCCTCCGCCAGTGGTTTGTGTTTGATTGCAGCTTGTGCTTGCTCATAAGAGTTAGCATACTCAGCTAATTCACCCACTGCATTTACCTTTTTGTCCCACAAATACTGTTTTACCTCATCACTGCACATATTCAGGAAGTGTTCCTGAGTGACCAGATCACACATCCCTTCAAAGCTGGTAATGCCTCTCCCCCGCACCCATTTATCTACCAAATCTCTCATTTCATTGGCATAAGCCACATTACTTAATCCAGATCCCCTCTTAAGGTTCCTGAATTTAACCCTGTAGGTTTCAGGTGTAACCTGAAACTGTTTCAAAACCAGTTCCTTAAATTTACCATAGTTTGAAGCATCATCAATAGGCATCTTATTGAATATGTCCAGAGCTCTGCCAGTCAATTTTGCTATCAATGTGGTCATCTTTTGATCTTCAGGGATGGCATGGAGGGTGCACAGTCTCTCAAAGGTGATGAAATATTCGGCGATATCGCTGGACTCGTCATACTGTGGACATAGTCGCTCCCATTTGTGGATTTTTGGGGAAGTGGAGCCAGCAGGGGGGGGGGTTTGTCTCCTCGACTCCATAACAGTCAGTTCATGTTTCTGGGCCTCCCTCTGGGCCTCCATAGCCCTCTCCTGGGCAGCTGCCTCTGCCTCCGCCCTCGCTGCCTCCACCTCCATAGCTCTCTTGTGGGCAGCTGCCTCTGCCTCCATAGCTCTCTTGTGGGCAGCCTCTTCCCTTGCATGTTCTGCCTCCGCTCTCGCTGCCGCCCTCGCTGCCTCCGCCTCCATAGCTCTCTTGTGGGCAGCCTCTTCCCTTGCATGTTCTGCCTCCCTGGCACTAATTTCTAATTGTCTTAGTTCCAGCCGTCTCTTATGTTCATTTTCTCTCTCTTTTGCTTCCAGCCTGGCCAGCTTTAGTTTATTAGCAGCGTCACTAGTACTCATTGTCCTGCTTTCTTGTGCTGGGCTACAACCCCTCTGCAGTTCACTGAAACTGAGGTCACTAGTACTCATTTTCCTGCTTTCTTCTGATCTTCCGCCTTACTTATTTTGCTTCCTTTTCTGTCCCTACTTCCCTTGCCCGAAATAAGCAAACAGAAAATAACAAACCAGTAACCACTTTGTCTGTTCTCCAGCCAGCACACTTAAAACTCACTTAAAATCACTACCAGTATCTCAAAGCAATCAGCTGTGCACAGACCCTGCTCGACTACGCCACTGTGACGGGTTGGATCACAGAAACCCCCTTGGGAGCTGCCACCCGA
>NW_020713306.1:0-1006 GCF_002925995.2 Terrapene triunguis | reverse complement strand
AGAGAACATCCCTCCCCCCGACCCCAATCCCCGACCTGCGCCTGTCAATGGGGGGAGAAGGCAGAGAGCATCCCTCCCCGCCAATCCCGGACTTGCTCCTGTGAAGGGGCGGGGAGGGCAGCGAGCATCTCTCCCTCCCCCCAATCCCGGACCTGCTTCTGTGAATGTGGCCCCAGGCAGAAAGCATCCACCCCATCACAGAGCTTCTCCCAATGGAGGGCGCAGATGAAGCTTCTCAGACCTGCCCTTGTGCAAGGAAGGGGGTGGGTGGCTAGAGCAGAGCTCATCCCAATTCCTTATCCTAGACTTGCATCTATGGGTGGCTCATCAAAGAGCATACCCACCTTACCACCTCCTGCCTCCCATCTGCTCCCAAATGAGAGAAGGATGACAAAGAGAACATCTTCCCTTCACCTCACCCATCTACCCCAGATGTGGGACAGGTTCTGAGCATCCCCAGCACACCCGTCCAGCTTCATTCAGATCTGCCGCAAGTCTCACATGTGATGGGGATGGATGGGTGAGGAGAGAAGATGGGAGGAAGGAAGGAATGAGACTTCTTCATAAGGGAGTCTGCTTTACAGTGTCTCTTTGTCTGTCAGGCGATTGGGAGAAGATGATTTCGATATAGGGTGACCAGATGTCCCGATTTTGTAGGGACAGTCCCGATTTTTGGGTCTTTTTCTTATATAGGCTCCTATTAACCCCCACCCTCTGTCCCGATTTTTCACATTTGCTGTCTGGTCACCCTATTTCGATATGTCAGTGAGACATTTAAAATTAGATACTTGCTGTAACTCAGCCTGTATTGCCTCCACTTTGCTGTATACTCATCTTAATTTTTTCATAAGTATTAACTCAAGGAGTTGAGTCCACTTCAGTAATATTCCACCCATGCAGATTATCCCAACTGTTTAAAGAGCAATTGTAACCCTGAAACTAGGGAATGCCCTATCTATCCTAAAGCACATTGCCTCATGCTCTTCTGGTTTTACCAGGCCACTAG
>NW_020713305.1:0-4978 GCF_002925995.2 Terrapene triunguis | reverse complement strand
AGGTGCCCAGTGCAGAGAGAGTACCCCGGAGTGGGGACACCCTAGCCCCTGCCCTAGGTGACCACAGCAGGGTTGGGGGTTGAGCCCCCCAGGAATCCTGGGCCCAGCCTTGTTGGGGTTACGAGGACTCTGCCAGACAGGAGAGTGGAAGGGGAGCCCTCAAGGGCAGGGAGGCCTCTGGGTACAGGGAGTGGGAGCGAGGACTCAGATCCTTTCGCTAGCCCACTTCACCGGGGTAGTGCAGAAGCCAGGAAAGTTCCTCACAATAGCGGGACCATTCCCCCGCTTACATAATTGGCGTCACGAACAGGATCCTATCCACAGGGTCCACCCCATTGGTTTACTGGTTGAGTTCTAGTAGCACTGTCCGGGCCTGGTTGAGCACCCTACCATGGCTGGAATTGAAGAACTACGAACCCAGTTTGCTGAACTTCAGCGCAGATTATCAGACCAAGAGGAGGCATTACAACAAGCTAGAACTGAACAGAGAGAAGCCTTATCGCTGGCCAAGGCAGTAATAGACCAACAGACAGCAGAAGCTAAGAAACCCCCTATTATTTATGTCCCACGGGAACAGAAGGTCACGGAGTTTGGTGGCTTCCCGACTAGACCAGGAGACATTACAGTAGAGGAGTGGGTCAAGTCTGTGAAGGCGGTTCTGCGTGTGCTAAGAGTACCTGAAGAAGATCATGTGGACTTCATAGAGGAGCACCTCAAGGGCCAGGCCAAGGCCACAATAAAGTTCATGGCAGTGGCATAAAAGAAAGATGTGGAAAAGGTATTTGAACTCCTCCTAGAAGTGTACGGAGACAAGGTACCTATTGGAACCCTACTAAAGGAGTTTTTTGAGAGAAAGCAGGAGCCTGATGAAACTATCCGGGCATATGCATATGACCTCCAGGAGAAAATGAGCAGAGTGGAGCGGCGAGACCCTCAGCGAGTTCCAGACCCAGATACGGTTCTGAAAGAGCAGTTGGTGCTGGGGCTCCGTGACGACTCCCTCCGACGTGAAATGAAAAGGAGGTTTAAAGAAGAGCCCAGTAAGAAGTTCCATGAACTCATGCAGGCTGCCATTATGTGCTCAGAAGAAGACGAAGTTCCTGTGGCAGAGGCGGCCAAGCCTAATCCCCATACATGAAGTGGGGGCCTAGTGAATGCAGCTGCTGGGGAAAAGGCCCTGCCCCAAACAGAGCTAACATTGGAAAGCTTAAGTGAAGCTGTCCAAAAACTGGCGGTCCAACAGGGGGAGATGCTGAAAGTGATGACCGAGCTGATGAAAGAAAAAAATCCCATTAGTATGCCAAAGTATCCAAGGGCACCGGGATCCCGAAGAGCCCCACTGAAGGACGAGCTGGGAAGATACATTTGTTACACTTGTGAAAGGCCAGGACATACTAGCCGAGAATGTCCACTGAGAAGGAGAACAGAGTCCCAGGCACTCGAAATCAATGGGGCACCAGGAGCAAGTGGTCCATGTACAGTAGAAGGCCAAGCAGTGGCAGAAGGATTCCTAGGCCTGTCCTTTGTGGAAAATCCCTCTGCATACAGTGTTGAGAGGAACGTGGGCAGTGCCAGCATATCTAGCGACTTCTGTAAGCGAGCCTTTGGAGACTGTCTAACTGCTGAAGTATGTATAGCAGGGGTGAAGACCAGATGTTTGTTAGATACTGGCTCAGAAGTCACCACCATTACTGAGTCGCATTTTCAAAAATATTTGAAGGACAAGGACCTGACCATGCACAGCACACGGTTTGTACGTCTAACAGCTGTTAATGGACTGGCAATCCCAGTGGTGGGGTGCCTTGAAGCAGACATAGAGTATATGGGCCAGACACTGCCAGGAAAATGCATCTTCATCCTGAAAGACAAAGCCTCAAAAGGGAGCCATATGGGAGAAGGAGTCCCAGGGATTCTAGGGATGAACATCATTAGTGAGCTGAAGGAGCTGCTCTTACCAGGAAAAGGGACCAGGAGGATGAACTGTCATGAGCACTCTATGAAGAATGCTGTGCTGAGTAGAGTACTGGCTCGAGCGGAGAGGCAGAGTCATTCCCTGGGCCCCACAAGGCATATTGGAAATGTTAAAGTGGGCAGAAAACGGAAGACCATTATTCCTCTTTGGAGAGGGAAGATCCTTGATGAACACCGCTGTGTACCAGGAAATGAACTGCAGGTGACGAGGGAGAAGGGAGGACGAGTTACCTTCCTTCAAGAAAGATGTGATGGGAGACTGCCAGTTCCAGTTCAAGCGGCACGCCAAGGGCTGATTCCTGCACATGTGGCTAACATAAGGGCGTTGCCAGAGAAGCATCAAGAAGTCTTTTCTAAGGATGAGGTGACCAGTTATGATGACCAGGTCAAAGGTCACCATGACAGGCTGAAGTCAGCCTGGAAAGTTGCTCTCAGTACAACTAAAGACACAGCCCAAAGTAGGAAAAGGACTTATGATAGCAAGTCCAGTGGGGCTCTTATCAGATCTGGTGACTGTGTACCAGTTCGTAGCCGTAGACGCCGGAGATGTAATAAAATACAGGAGAAATGGAAGCCAAATCCCCACACTGTAGTCACCCACAACAATCCTGAACTGCCAGTGTACGCTAACCAGCCTGAACGAGGAGGTCCTGAGAGAGTAGTACATAGGGACCAGTTGAAACATTGCACTCTTAGTCCAGACAGGGACCATAGGAGGCCTAGATCAGTACACCCCGAGGAGGCTGAAACCAATTGGGAAATGGTTCTAGTCCCACAAACCGAATACAGAGAGGGATGGAGTGGGGCAAACCCAAACCCTAACGAGAATGGCCAGATCCTTCAAACTGACCCAGTATTACCCGAGGATAGGGAAATAGAAAATATGGGTAACGAACCACCAGTCTTAAGAAGGTCCCAGAGGGCTAATAAGGGTGTACTTCCTGTTAGACTTAGAGATAATTATGTTATTGGTTCTATGTAGTTGTGACGTTGTGCAGTCTATATGGTTTTATAAAAACATGATAATAAGTGAATATAATGTAACTGGGATAGTTTTATAAAAATTTGATAAGTGACTATAATGCAACTGGGATATGCTTCGTGCAAAAGGTCTCTTGTAAGGTATCATTACAAAGTGCATAATCTACTGAGTATGTTCATCTGATTTGTATAAATGTACCACTCTTGTATCTAAAACTAGAAATATAAAATGTAACTCTGAGGGCCTATTGTAATTATGTAAAGTGTGGGCCATTAATGATGGTTTGGAATCTTAATGACTCCCATTGTCTGCAGATGGCTGTTTACCTGTGAGTCTCCCTGTATATGTGTGTGCTTGCAAGTGAGTAATGAAGTCTTGCAGTGACATGTGATCATGTCACCTGAACTGGAATCCATCTTTAACCTGGTGCTTTTCCAGTGAGGGGGGGTGGAAACCCAGAGAGACAAAGGGTTCCCGCCTTATGCAAAAGATATATAAAGGGGTGGAAGAGAAGAGAGAGGAGAGAGGAGCCATCATGGAGAAGCCCCTAAATAACACCTAAGCTGGAACAAAAGCTGTACCAGGGGAAAGAATTGTGCCCAGGCCTGGAAGGTGTCCAGTCTGAGAAAAACTTACTGAAGCATCTCTGAGGGTGAGATTATCTGTATTTAGTTTGATTAGGCATAGATTTGCGCATTTTATTTTATTTTGCTTGTGACTTACTTTGTTCTGTCTGTTACTACTTGGAACCACTTAAATCCTACTGTCTGTATTTAATAAAATCACTTTTTATTTAGTAATTTACTCAGAGTATGTATTAATACCTGGGGGAGCAAACAGCTGTGCATATCTCTCTATCAGTGTTATAGAGGGCGAACAATCTATGAGTTTGCCCTGCATAAGCTTTATGCAGGGTAAAACGGATTTATCTGGGTTTAGACCCCATTGGGAGTTGGGCATCTGAGTGCTAAAGACAAGCACACTCCTGTGAGCTGTTTTTGGGTAAACTTGCAGTTTTGGGACAAGTGATTCAGACCCTGAGTCTGTGTTGGAGCCAGACAGGAGTGGCTGGCTCAGCAAGACGGGGTGCTGGAGCCCTAAGCTGGCAGGGAAAACAGAAGCAGGGGTAGTCTTGGCACATCGGGTGGCAGCTCCCAAGGGGGTTTCTGTGATCCAACCCGTCACAGTAGTGTTTTAATGAATATTGTTATGTATGGTATTAAGAAGTAGATGTGGAATGTTAAATATGTTAAATGTTCTTTTGATAATTGTTAATGGGTTGTTGATATAAAATGATGTGGGTATATCTTGTTATTATGGAGCCCGGATGTACCGGTGTGAATATTGTGGCTGTGGCAGAATTTTAGCAAGGGGGAATGTAAGGGGACTGTTGCCCCTTACTAACATTCAGTGGGGGTGTTTTGGTTGGCTAGCTCCCAGCACTAAAAGGGGAGGGGTCGATGGGAAATCAGGACCCTGAGACTGACAGTCCCCAGGAACAATGGCGAGAGGCCAATGCTCCAGGTCAGCCTGATTGACAGGGCGGGCAGGCTAATCAGCATGACAGGAGGCCAGGGTGGGTCCCGTCCTCCGTGTGAGTTGGAATTGACTGGGTCAGACTGAGTGGGGCCGAGCTAAGGGGAAAGCAGGGGCCCAAGCTGAGCTGGAGAGCAGAACCGGGCCAGATCCAGAGGGACCAGAGACGCAGCCCAGGGAGAGCAGATCCTGTGCTGGGAGCAGAGCTGCAGCCACAGAGCCAGGTGTGGTGAGCAAGTGGGGCCAGCCAAGGGGGGACCTTGGGCAAAGGGCCAGGCACAGAAAGACACCCCCAGACAAGGGCCCTTGCAGGCCAGACCGGGAGGGGGACCTTAACCTGACGGGGGGCTGATGCTGGGAAGAAGGGTCCCACCACTCGAAGCCCGGAGGTGTGTGGCCACCACCATTGCAAGTATTCAACCCGCA
Organism: Terrapene triunguis; assembly: GCF_002925995.2. NCBI lineage: Eukaryota > Metazoa > Chordata > Testudines > Emydidae > Terrapene > Terrapene triunguis. The sequence goes on along the minus strand of NW_020713305.1, from coordinate 63 downwards.
GCATCCCTGCAGCACAGCCAGGGCCTGAGAAGGAAATCTGGGACCTACAAGGAACAGACTGCA
>NW_020713304.1:0-1291 GCF_002925995.2 Terrapene triunguis | reverse complement strand
CGAGGGGTTCTGGGTACATTGCGTCAGGCCCCTCCCCCGCCGTCACAGCAACGGCAGACAATAGATTCGTGCCTTTTTACCTGGGTTACCTGTGCAGACAACATACCACGCCAAGCATTGAGCCCGCTCAGCTCAGCTCACCGTCACCATATCTCTTCCGGGTGCCGGCAAACTTGGGACTGCATTGCTAAACAGCAGCAGCAGCTTACTGCCTTTTGGCGGTAGACAGTGCAGCATGACTGGTAGCCTTCATTGGCGATCTGGGTGCAGGCAGCCGTGGGGCTGGCAGCCGTGGTGCTGCATTGCACCAGCCCCTTGCCTTTTGGTAGAAGATGGTTTATTACGACTGGTATCCGTCGTCGTCGTACTGCAGCGGCTGTCAATCATGGGCACCCGGGCAGACAATGATGGTTATCAGTCGTAGTATGCTATTTTCTGCCAAGTGCCCAGTATTGTCTGCTAAGCACCCAGAAGAGGCCGATGGCGATCTGGGTGCTGGCAGACATGGGGCTGGCAGACGTGGGGCTAGATTGCTACACAGCAGCAACCCCTTGCCTTTTGGGCAGAAGATAGTATATTATGACTGGTATCCGTCGTTGTCATACTGCAGTGGGCATCATATTGTGCAGTAGACCTGAAGGCTTACTGCCAAGCGCCCAGTATTTGCTGCCAAGCACCCAGAAAATGCCAAGGGCTATCAGTCATGCTGCACCGTCGTCTTAAGATGTAAAAAATAGATTTATTCTGTATTCATTTGCTTCCCCCCTCCCTCCTGCTAAACCCAGGCTTTTGAGTTCAATCTTTGGGGGGGGGCATTCTGTGTGACAGTTGTTTGTGTTTCTCCCTGATGCAAAGCCACCTTTCTTGATTTTAATTCCCTGTACCTGTACGCCATGTCGTCACTCGCCCCTCCCTCCCTCCCTCTCTCCCTCCCCTGGTCCGTCAGATATAAATTTTATTAGAGAATATTTAAAAATAAACGGTACAAAAGATTTGAGGAGTCAGTTGTCGGTCATTGGGGGAACATACAGAGTATGGGGAGGATGTTGTTATGTCAGGGTTGGCAGCACACATAATACATATAGACTGTGATGTCTCGCCTTTTTTCAGACCAGACGCCATAGCCAGCACTGGGATCATGGAGCCCGCTCAGATCACCGCAGCAATTATGAGCACTATGAACACCACGCCCATTGGAATAATGGGTTGAGATCGCAATGCTCGGATGATGCAAAGCAGTGCCGCGAGGGGTTCTGGGTACATTGCGTCAGGCCCCTCCCCCGCCGTCACA
>NW_020713303.1:0-3420 GCF_002925995.2 Terrapene triunguis | reverse complement strand
AACCACTTTGGCGTGGGCAAATCTACCGTGGGGGTTGTTGTGATGCAAGTAGCCAACGCAATCGTTGAGGTACTGCTCTCAAAGGTAGTGACCCTGGGAAACGCGCAGGTCATCATAGATGGCTTCGCCGCGATGGGATTCCCAAACTGCGGTGGGGCTATAGATGGAACTCACATCCCTATCCTGGGACCGGACCACCAGGCCAGCCAGTACATTAACAGAAAGGGCTACTTTTCAATGGTGCTGCAAGCACTGGTGGACCATAGGGGACGTTTTACAAACATCAACGTCGGATGGCCGGGCAAGGTTCATGACGCTCATGTTTTCAGGAACTCAGGTCTGTTTAGACAGCTGCAGGAAGGTATTTACTTCCGTGACCAGAAAGTAACTCTTGGGGATGTGGAGATGCCTATAGTCATCCTCGGGGACCCAGCCTACCCGCTAATGCCATGGCTCATGAAGCCCTATACTGGCGCCCTGGACACTGAAAAAGAACTCTTCAACTACCGGCTGAGCAAGTGCAGAATGGTGGTGGAGTGTGCTTTTGGCCATCTCAAGGGGAGATGGAGAAGCTTACTGACTCACTGTGATCTCAGCGAAACCAATATCCCCATTGTTATTGCAGCTTCCTGTGTGCGCCACAATCTCTGTGAGAGCAAGGGGGAGACCTTTATGGCAGGGTGGGAGGTTGAGGCAAATAGCCTGGCTGCTGATTACGCCCAGCCAGACAGCCGGGCGATTAGAAGAGCCCAGCGGGACGCGCTGTGCATCCGGGAGGCTTTGAAAGCTAGGTTCCTGAGTGAGCAGGGTAACCTGTGACTTTTCAGTTTGTGTACAGAGAAGCTGAACCTGCCCCAGTTTCTTTACCCACTAAATGTTCAGTATCCTCTCCAGTTACATACCCCATTCCCCCCCTTCCAACACACGTTTACAAATAAAATCACTTGAATTTTGTTAATGAACACCGTTTTCTTTATTACTGTTTTCGTGGGAAAGTGTTGAACCTGGGACGCAGACTGTGGTGGGGAGCGGGTGTAGTGTAGTGATGCAAATGACGCTTCTAAACTCCAGGAATGACAGGCTCTGCAGTGGTGGACTGGTGGTTTCAACGGAGCCTGCCACCCCTCCTGTTCGGGACTCTGTGTGTGGGGGAGCTATGTGACTTTGTGGCAGGGGGAGGACGGTTACAGATCCCCTGCTGCATGGGTCTGTGATCCAGGATAAGGACCGCTGCATAAGATCTGTAACTGCCCTCCCCCGCCACAAAGTCACAGAGCACCCCCCACAGAACACTAAAACCACCTCCCAGACTGACCAGGGTAACTAGTGACTGCAATGTGTGTGTGCCCTGCTGCTGTCCTGTCCAATTACCAACCCCCTTCCCCCCCTTCAGACAGACTCTCCTCTAAAGAACATGATGGAAACAGTAATTAACAGAAACATATTTTTTATTAGCAACTACACATGAAACTGGGGGGTGAAACTTGGACGGGGGCTTGGGTGAGGCAGAAAGGAAAGGACTTGTCAAATTTTGGGGAATAAGAGCCTTCTAGTACTAGAGCAGTCTGCAGGGGTGGAATGAGAGTTTTCACGGACTCTGCCGCCCCTCCTTCTTTGGACTTTGGGTGAGGGGGGTATGGGACTTGGTGGCGGGGGAGGGCGGTTACAGATAGACTGCAGCGGGGCTCTGTCCTCCTGCCTCCGGTCCTGCAGAACATCCACAAGGTGCCGGAGCGTGTCCGTTTGCTCCCTCATTAGTCCAAGCAGCGTTTGAGTCGCCTGCTGGTCTTCCTGCCGCCACCTCTCCTCCCGTTCCATGTGTGATCAGTGCATTTGGGACAAGTTCTCCCTCCACTGTGTCTGCTGGGCTGCCTGGGCTTGGGAGCAGCCCATAAGTTCCGAGAACATGTCCTCCCGTGTCCTCTTCTTCCTACGCCTAATCTGCGCTAGCCTCTGGGAGTGTGATGCCAGGCTAGGTTGTGAGACAGTCGCAGCTGTGGGAATGGGAAAAAGGGAGTGAATTCCTCAGAAAGATAATTTTCATAGTGAACAAAGAACATAGTCTTTCTCTGTGAACAAGACCACGCACAGCACCTATCACATGCGCACTCAGGACAAGGTCGAATTTTCGGCCTTCACATTCAGTGCCTGTGGTCTTGCAGTGCAGATCAGAGAAGCAGGGCAGGACACCGGAATTTGTGTAGCAGGCCGACATGGTAAGCCGTAGACTTGTGGCTGCTTAAAACTTTGATAGTTACACTGGCCTCCTTTCACATTGAAAGGAATGCCAGTCCCTGCTGCCAGCAATCCAGCAAGCATGAACTCTGCCCCTGTCCCACCCCCTCACGGCTGTCCCAGGGAAAGATCCCTGTATGCTGCCCCTCTCCCGCCTCCACCGCGTGGCTGTAAACCGCCGGTTACAGTTCTGTAAAGGAACAGGCAAGCAGTCCAAATACTAACATTCCCCTACCTAATTCAAAGCAGGTCATCATGAGCGACAGCACTCTGATGAGGATTTAAGAGACGGAAAAAGAAAGGATGCTTTGGGAAAGCCTGCAAAGACCAGGGCCGTATGCCGCCATGCTCTGCAGGGCAATGATCCCGGAGTACTTGCTTCTCTCCTGGCGCGGCAATGTTCCCTACTACGGAGGACCCAATAAGGCCGCTTTCCCCAGGAACCTGATGCAAAGGCTTTCCAATTACCTCCAGGAGAGCTTCGTGGAGATGTCCATAGAGGATTTCAGCTCTATCCCTGGACATATAGACCGGATTTTACTGTAGCTGCACTGGCAGGGACTAAACGGTAGAGTGGTTTGGGCAGAACAATCATGCTAAACCGGACATTGTTAGATTTTTTTCAGTAGTTGCACTGCCAGGGAGTGAACAGTTAAGCGCCTAGGGCAAAGTAATCATGAAAAACCCATTGTTAATATTCCTGTTCTGTTAAAAATAAATGTTTACATGTTTAAAACACTTACTGGCTGATCCTTCCCCTGATTCTGTGTCCGGGTTAACGGCTGGGGACGGTTGGTAGGGGATCTCTGTAAGGGTGATGAAGAGATCCTGGCTCTCGGGGAAATCAGCGTTGTAAGCGCTGTCGACTGCCTCATCCTCCTCATCTCCTTCCTCATCTTCCCCGTCCGCTAACATGTCCGAGGAACCGGCCGTGGACAATATCCCATCCTCAGAGTCCATGGTCAGTGGTGGGGTAGTGGTGGCGGCCGCACCTAGGATGGAATGCAGTGCCTCGTAGAAACGGGATGTGTGGGGCTGGGATCCGGAGCGTCCGTTTGCCTCTTTGGTCTTCTGGTAGCCTTGTCTCAGCTCCTTGATTTTCACGTGGCACTGCGTTGCATCCCGGATGTATCCTCTCTCTGCCATGGCTTTAGAGATCTTCTCGTAGATCTTTGCATTCCGTCT
>NW_020713302.1:0-3419 GCF_002925995.2 Terrapene triunguis | reverse complement strand
AACCACTTTGGCGTGGGCAAATCTACCGTGGGGGTTGTTGTGATGCAAGTAGCCAACGCAATCGTTGAGGTACTGCTCTCAAAGGTAGTGACCCTGGGAAACGCGCAGGTCATCATAGATGGCTTCGCCGCGATGGGATTCCCAAACTGCGGTGGGGCTATAGATGGAACTCACATCCCTATCCTGGGACCGGACCACCAGGCCAGCCAGTACATTAACAGAAAGGGCTACTTTTCAATGGTGCTGCAAGCACTGGTGGACCATAGGGGACGTTTTACAAACATCAACGTCGGATGGCCGGGCAAGGTTCATGACGCTCATGTTTTCAGGAACTCAGGTCTGTTTAGACAGCTGCAGGAAGGTATTTACTTCCGTGACCAGAAAGTAACTCTTGGGGATGTGGAGATGCCTATAGTCATCCTCGGGGACCCAGCCTACCCGCTAATGCCATGGCTCATGAAGCCCTATACTGGCGCCCTGGACACTGAAAAAGAACTCTTCAACTACCGGCTGAGCAAGTGCAGAATGGTGGTGGAGTGTGCTTTTGGCCATCTCAAGGGGAGATGGAGAAGCTTACTGACTCACTGTGATCTCAGCGAAACCAATATCCCCATTGTTATTGCAGCTTGCTGTGTGCGCCACAATCTCTGTGAGAGCAAGGGGGAGACCTTTATGGCAGGGTGGGAGGTTGAGGCAAATAGCCTGGCTGCTGATTACGCCCAGCCAGACAGCCGGGCGATTAGAAGAGCCCAGCGGGACGCGCTGTGCATCCGGGAGGCTTTGAAAGCTAGGTTCCTGAGTGAGCAGGGTAATCTGTGACTTTTCAGTTTGTGTACAGAGAAGCTGAACCTGCCCCAGTTTCTTTACCCACTAAATGTTCAGTATCCTCTCCAGTTACATACCCCATTCCCCCCCTTCCAACACACGTTTACAAATAAAATCACTTGAATTTTGTTAATGAACACCGTTTTCTTTATTACTGTTTTCGTGGGAAAGTGTTGAACCTGGGACGCAGACTGTGGTGGGAGCGGGTGTAGTGTAGTGATGCAAATGACGCTTCTAAACTCCAGGAATGACAGGCTCTGCAGTGGTGGACTGGTGGTTTCAACGGAGCCTGCCACCCCTCCTGTTCGGGACTCTGTGTGTGGGGGAGCTATGTGACTTTGTGGCAGGGGGAGGACGGTTACAGATCCCCTGCTGCATGGGTCTGTGATCCAGGATAAGGACCGCTGCATAAGATCTGTAACTGCCCTCCCCCGCCACAAAGTCACAGAGCACCCCCCACAGAACACTAAAACCACCTCCCAGACTGACCAGGGTAACTAGTGACTGCAATGTGTGTGTGCCCTGCTGCTGTCCTGTCCAATTACCAACCCCCTTCCCCCCCCTTCAGACAGACTCTCCTCTAAAGAACATGATGGAAACAGTAATTAACAGAAACATATTTTTTATTAGCAACTACACATGAAACTGGGGGGTGAAACTTGGACGGGGGCTTGGGTGAGGCAGAAAGGAAAGGACTTGTCAAATTTTGGGGAATAAGAGCCTTCTAGTACTAGAGCAGTCTGCAGGGGTGGAATGAGAGTTTTCACGGACTCTGCCGCCCCTCCTTCTTTGGACTTTGGGTGAGGGGGGTATGGGACTTGGTGGCGGGGGAGGGCGGTTACAGATAGACTGCAGCGGGGCTCTGTCCTCCTGCCTCCGGTCCTGCAGAACATCCACAAGGTGCCGGAGCGTGTCCGTTTGCTCCCTCATTAGTCCAAGCAGCGTTTGAGTCGCCTGCTGGTCTTCCTGCCGCCACCTCTCCTCCCGTTCCATGTGTGATCAGTGCATTTGGGACAAGTTCTCCCTCCACTGTGTCTGCTGGGCTGCCTGGGCTTGGGAGCAGCCCATAAGTTCCGAGAACATGTCCTCCCGTGTCCTCTTCTTCCTACGCCTAATCTGCGCTAGCCTCTGGGAGTGTGATGCCAGGCTAGGTTGTGAGACAGTCGCAGCTGTGGGAATGGGAAAAAGGGAGTGAATTCCTCAGAAAGATAATTTTCATAGTGAACAAAGAACATAGTCTTTCTCTGTGAACAAGACCACGCACAGCACCTATCACATGCGCACTCAGGACAAGGTCGAATTTTCGGCCTTCGCATTCAGTGCCTGTGGTCTTGCAGTGCAGACCAGAGAAGCAGGGCAGGACACCGGAATTTGTGTAGCAGGCCGACATGGTAAGCCGTAGACTTGTGGCTGCTTAAAACTTTGATAGTTACACTGGCCTCCTTTCACATTGAAAGGAATGCCAGTCCCTGCTGCCAGCAATCCAGCAAGCATGAACTCTGCCCCTGTCCCACCCCCTCATGGCTGTCCCAGGGAAAGATCCCTGTATGCTGCCCCTCTCCCGCCTCCACCGCGTGGCTGTAAACCGCCGGTTACAGTTCTGTAAAGGAACAGGCAAGCAGTCCAAATACTAACATTCCCCTACCTAATTCAAAGCAGGTCATCATGAGCGACAGCACTCTGATGAGGATTTAAGAGACGGAAAAAGAAAGGATGCTTTGGGAAAGCCTGCAAAGACCAGGGCCGTATGCCGCCATGCTCTGCAGGGCAATGATCCCGGAGTACTTGCTTCTCTCCTGGCGCGGCAATGTTCCCTACTACGGAGGACCCAATAAGGCCGCTTTCCCCAGGAACCTGATGCAAAGGCTTTCCAATTACCTCCAGGAGAGCTTCGTGGAGATGTCCATAGAGGATTTCAGCTCTATCCCTGGACATATAGACCGGATTTTACTGTAGCTGCACTGGCAGGGACTAAACGGTAGAGTGGTTTGGGCAGAACAATCATGCTAAACCGGACATTGTTAGATTTTTTTCAGTAGTTGCACTGCCAGGGAGTGAACAGTTAAGCGCCTAGGGCAAAGTAATCATGAAAAACCCATTGTTAATATTCCTGTTCTGTTAAAAATAAATGTTTACATGTTTAAAACACTTACTGGCTGATCCTTCCCCTGATTCTGTGTCCGGGTTAACGGCTGGGGACGGTTGGTAGGGGATCTCTGTAAGGGTGATGAAGAGATCCTGGCTCTCGGGGAAATCAGCGTTGTAAGCGCTGTCGACTGCCTCATCCTCCTCATCTCCTTCCTCATCTTCCCCGTCCGCTAACATGTCCGAGGAACCGGCCGTGGACAATATCCCATCCTCAGAGTCCATGGTCAGTGGTGGGGTAGTGGTGGCGGCCGCACCTAGGATGGAATGCAGTGCCTCGTAGAAACGGGATGTCTGGGGCTGGGATCCGGAGCGTCCGTTTGCCTCTTTGGTCTTCTGGTAGCCTTGTCTCAGCCCTTGATTTTCACGCGGCACTGCGTTGCATCCCGGATGTATCCTCTTTCTGCCATGGCTTTAGAGATCTTCTCGTAGATCTTTGCATTCCGTCT
>NW_020713301.1:0-6397 GCF_002925995.2 Terrapene triunguis | reverse complement strand
AAAGGGGAGATGGCTACTTAAGGGGAGGGGGGTGTCATGAGTAGTTCACAGGTCAGAGCTTTGATTAAAAGTTCAGACAGAGACATCAAGTCTGGGTTAAGTTTAAGCTCATCAAATGTTCAGACTCAACATTCCTCCATTTGTAGCTTTGGGATAACTATATACCAAAAGCTACACCCCATTTTAAGGAGCCAAGGGCCGCTTGGCAATTTCAGCCTGGGCCAACTCGAAGAGAGTAAGGCCCTTGGCTGAAGTAGGAAAAGAATAAACTGACCCACAGGAGTCTATGAGGGAGGGGACACACTGAATACAGCAACACAGTATTATAAGGATTACTATGGCCCCAACAATACCCACCAAGAGTTTTTTAACCCACCCAAATCCAGGCAGCCAATTCCATAAGGCTCCCCACCAATCATAAGGTGGCTGGCCAGAGGAGTAGTTCTTAGCCATTTCCCTTAGATGTTTGGTACGTTGAAAAGTGTCAGAGTAGGTGTCATTTACAAAAACACAGCATTCTTCATTTATGAGGGCGCAAGTTCCTCCCTGGGCTGCTAACATTATGTCTAAAGCCATTCAGTTTTGCAAAGCTAACTGGCGCAGCTGGGACATTTCCCCGGCCTGATTCTCAAATAGGGTCGCAGTTTCATTGGTTAAAGATTCTAGTAGTCCCTGTTCTGCATTTACTGGAAATTGAGTACATACCCAGCAATTACTTCTATTTCCTAAAATACGAGTTTTAACCTCGTGGGAATATCTAATAAAAGCATTATCTTCATAAGCAGAAAATAAACTAAAAAGGCATAATAAAAAACATACAGTTGTCAGAATAAAAGGTCCTCTCATTTTTTCCGAGTCAATTTAAGTCTGATGTCTGAAAGAGGTAAGCTGGTCCACTGGTCAGAGGCAGTGTCCTCAGTGGTGGCAAGAGCTGCTGGTCCGTCACTGTGGTCCACTACGGCTGGCTTGACGTGGGAGTGGTGGATCCAGGATTTGCGTCCTTCCAGGAACACTGCAGTCTGGGTTGTTAAAAGAACCTGGTGGGGTCCAGTAAACCTCGGCTGGAGGGTGTCGCCACGAACGAACTTTTTGGCCCAGACGAAGTCCCCTGGTTGGAACGGGTGGATCTGTTCTTCCAGCAGCACGGTTTGGGAAAACTGCGAGGCTTTCCAAAGGGTACGGAGGCGAGCCTGTAGGGAGAGAAACTGGCACGCGGTCATATGATCCCCTCCCAATAGTGAAACATCAGCACGTGGTAGCGCCCCGCCTTTGAAAGGGGGGTGTCCATAGAGCAGTTCAAAGGGGGATAATCCCAATACACGGGTTGGGCGAGTACGAAGGTGAAACAGGACCAAGGGAAGTACCTGAGGCCACTTTAACCCTGTTTCCTGACAGTATTTAGCCAATGTAAACTTAAGCTCCCTATTCATATGCTCAACTTTCCCGCTAGACTGGGGGTGGTAGGGTGTATGAAAGGAGTGTGAAATGCCCAGTCCTTGTTCTAAACGGCCAAGGACATGACCAGTAAAGTGAGGTCCGCGATCTGAGTCAAGCATGAGAGGGATGCCAAAACGGGGTACAATGTCTCTAAGGAGAATCTTCGCCACTGTGGCAGCAGTACAATTAGCAGTAGGAAAAGCTTCGACCCAGGAAGTCAGAGGGCAAACCAAAGCAAGGAGGTACTTTTTCCCCAAAAGCCTTTGGCATATCTGCAAAGTCAATTTGAAGATGTTGAAATGGAGCAGCAGGCGGAGGTCTTCCACCCTTAATTTTGTTAAGAGGCGGAGCAGGTCCATTACGCTGACATGTGCTGCATGCTTTCACTATTGACAGGCAGTAGGGTTGAATGCCTGGAGCATACCAAAAGCGAGCGATGGTGTCCACAAGGGCATGCGTGCCGTAGTGACCCCCCTTATCATGGTGCCAGCGAACTGCCACGGGGTATGTGGAGCGAGGGAGGCAGGCTCGGCCATCCGGCATAAGCCAGGTCCCTTTGACCAGAGTGGCTCCGAGGCTCTCCCACGACTGTAGTTCAGCAGCGGGTACTGGTACGGGGTGCGGTGGAGTAAAGGAGGAGGCTGCAATAGCCAACGTGGGCATGGCTAAGGGTAAGACGGCAGCCGTCTTGGCGGAGGCGTCAGCCAGGGCATTCCCACGGGTGATGGGGCTATCATCTTTAGTATGGGCCCGGCAGTGAACTACAGCCAGGACCGAGGGTTCTTGGAGGGCGTCCAAAAGCTTGTGGATGAGCGGGAGGTGCTGAATGGGTTTTCCGGCAGCTGTCTGGAAACCTCGAAACTTCCAGAGGTGGATGTGACAATGCACAACTCCAAAAGCATACTTGCTATCAGTAAAAATGGTAACGGTCTTACCAGCGGCCAACTGGCAAGCTCGGGCCAGGGCATAGAGTTCGGCGGCTTGGGCTCCCCAGTTGCCTGGCAGTGAGGCGGCCTCTTGAATGTCCCATTCAGAGGTGACTGCATAACCGGTGAAACGCTTGCCATCAACATAGAAGGAGCTTCCGTCCGAGAAGAGGATGCAATCAGGGTTGTCCAGTGACACGTCAAACAGGTTGTCCCTTATCTGTAAGATGCTATAAACTACTTCCACACAGTCGTGCTGATCCTGGAGGACTGGCAGGTCAGGAAGCAAGGTAGCTGGATTAAGGGGCCCACACCTTTCAAAAATTAGGTTAGTGTCTTCTAAGAGTTCGGCCTCTAGCTGTTGCTGACGATGGGCCGAAAAGACTTGGGTTGTGCCCCTACGCAGAAGGGCTGACAAGGCATGAGAGGTCCAAACCGTGGTAAAATGACCCAGGGTCAGGCTCTTTGCCTTTGTGATCAGCAGGGCAGCTGCTGCCAGAGTCCGGGTGCAGGATGGGGTTCCCTGAGCGACAGGGTCGATCTGCTGAGAGTAAAAAGCAAGCGGGAAATGGTGGGGCCCGCTCAGCTGGGTAAGGACGCCACTAGCAATTCCGCCCCTCTCGTGGACAAAAAGGTGAAAGGGTTTGCTGTAATTGGGGGGGCGGAGAGACATGGAGGAGGCCACACTGTCCTTGAGTAACTGAAAGGCTTGGATCGTGTCCGGGGACCACTGCAAAGGGTCAGGAGCAAGGTTAGCAGTGAGTCGGTGGAGCGGTTTGCTTAACTCCCCGCAGGACGGCAACCAGGGGCGACAGAAGCCAATTAATCCTAAGAAACCTCGAAGTTGTTTCTTGGTGTTTGGCAGAGGGCAGTTTTGGATAGTCTTTATGCGGACTGGGTCCATTTGTCTCCCCTCTGGGGTTAACAGGAAGCCCAGATATCGGACCTTCTGTGAGACCCACTGAATCTTGTTAGGGTCTACCTTGTGGCCTCTGGTGTGTAGGTATAATAAAAGTGCCTTACCATCGATGCGGAGGGCAGCTTCTTCGCGGTTACCTAATAGGATGTCATCTACGTATAGGACTAACGTGGATCCCTGTGGACTGGTGAAGCCTTCCAAGTCGTGGCGGAGGCATTGGCTGAAAATCGTGGGGCTGTCTCTGTAGCCTTGAGGAAGTCGTTGCCAGACATAACTTTGTCCCTCCCAGGTGAAACCAAAGAGATACTGAGAGTCTGGGTGCACAGGAATGCTGAAAAAGGCTGATTTTAAGTCAATAACAGTGAACCACTCAGCATCCCAGGGGGTTTGGCTGATGATAGTAGCTGGATCAGGAACTACTGCATGAAGAGGGACCACATACTGATTAACAACCCGTAGATCCTGTACAAAGCGCCAACGAATAGGGTCTCCGTCCTTTTTAGGAGGCTTTTTGACAGGCAGTATAGGGGTGTTACAGGGAGTGCGCTGAGGGCGGACTAGCTTTTGTGCAATGAATCCCTCGATAATGGGGCGGATGCCCTCCCGGGCTTCCAGCGACAGGGGGTATTGAGGGACTGACGGGGGGGTTAAGGAGGGCTTCACTTGAATCCTTACTGGCTCTGCCGAAAGGAGCAGGCCAACATCAGTGCCAGAAATTCCCCAGAGGGTTAAAGGCAAGTCAGTGAGGTCAGGGGAGAGAGGGGGGGGGTTTCCCAATTACCCTGAGTTGGGGCCGAATCTCCTAACACTGTCATCAATAATCCTACCCCTTCAGGAGTGCAGGTTAAAGTAGCCTCAAGCTTACAGAGTAAATCCCGGCCCATCAAAGGGATCGGACAAGCTGGGGAAAAAAGAAAACGGTGAGAAAAACATTTATCAGCATAAATAACATTTAGAGGCAAAGTGAGTCCCAGAGACTGTGGGTTGCCCTCCACCCCAGTTGCAGTTTTAACCTCAGAGGATAGCCAGGGAGAGGGGGCATGATTTAAAAGAGAGAAAGTAGCTCCAGTATCAATGAGGAAAGAGACAGGCAGTCCTTGGACTGAAAGGGTTAGACGAGGCTCTTTGCTGGGAGGGGAGAAAGTGAGGAAGGAGCCGGCTAAAGACATTAAGGAAATAAGACCATCACATTGTTTGCCTTCGCCCCCGGGGTACCGTCATTGAGGAGGCTGAGTTTGCTGCAGCTGCTGCTGTTGCCCGTAGTTGATCCAGGCCTGGGGAACGGGCTGAGCTGGTGGTGCAGGGGTGTATTTGTCCCTGGTGTAAGTATCTGCGGATGCGACCGGACCCTCTGGGCGTCCCCAGGGGCATTCACGTTTAAAGTGACCGGGCTGTCCGCACTGAAAACAATTTCCTGGTGGCTGGGGTTGCCAGGACCCTCTTCCCCGAGCACCCTGAAATCCCCTGCCACGGCCACGGCCTCTGCCTCGAACACCACCGCGAAAAGCTAAAGCCATCAACTTATATTCTTCCTTTTTCTCTTTCTTTTTACTACTTTCCCTTTCTTTCTCCCATGCAAAATCAGCTACGTCCAACACTGAAGTGACTGACTCACCTCCCCAACCAGGGCGAAACTTTAAGAAATAATCCCTTACAGGGGGCACTGACTGATTCACAAAAAACGAAATAAGAGTAGGGTGGTCTGCTTCTCTCTCAGGATCCATCTGAGTGAACATTCGGGCCCCCTCCAATAGCCTCGACCAGAACTTTCTGGGTGGCTCATCAGATTCCTGCCGAATCTGCATGAACTTAGCCTGATTAGGCGAGCGGCGAGCCATTTCTTTGAGTCTCTCTAACAATCGCTCTCGATCTGTTCGCAGCTGAGTCAGCCTTGGCTGACTCCAGTCTAGGGGATTCCAGCCAGCGGCTTGATCCCGCCTATCCATCCAAGTGGTATTAACCGCATCGCTATCCCCCCATGTCCTTTCTGCCATCCACAATCTACTACGTTCTTCTCCGGTCAAAACTCTACTTAACAACTGATCTACATCCGTATAAGTAGGATTATGACTTGAAAACAATCTTTCTAAAAGTTCTGTGATCTTTCGGGGATTTCCCCCAAAGGACCCTGACAACCGTCCCCACTCTTTCAAGTCCCATTCTAGCCATCCTTTATATTCCACAATATTAGTATGTTGTAACTGGCCATTATTGTCCACAAAAGGTTGGTCGTGCACCTGTAAAGGCATTTCTCTACTTACACCTTTATCACTCACAAAAGGTTTGGCGGAGGCAGCCTCTGGGCTATCCTCAGGGGAGGGGTATGCATCCTGCTGCATCTGCTTGATCTTTTGCCTAGTAATTACTCCTCCCGAGGTGTGCCCCTCCATTTCCCCCTTATCCCTCTGCAGAGATTCCGATCTGGAGTCCTGCAGATTCCCCTCTGCGCTCTGGAGAGAGTCCCCCTGCGGAGGAATAGGGGCAGGTGCAGTGGGGACCAACTGACGAGTCAAAACACGCCGTGGTTTACACCCTTCATCGAAATAACATGGAGGGGGTTCACTCTCGGGAGAATACCTGACTGCCATAATTTTTAAAGATTTCCACAGCTCTCCTGCTGTGTCCCAACAAAACCAGTAACATAACTGTCCCGGATGGTCTTTTTCGATCTGGCTCCTTACTCCTCTTAAGGCAGCCTGTTCGAAAGAGCCATACGAAGGCCACCTCATCTCCGGGTCGGCCAATACCGCGGTATACCCAGTCCAATTCCTTACACACAGTGTGTACAACTTCCTCCTAGACATTCCTGTCTGTACTGGGAGTTTCCCTTCGTTCCATACCTTATTTACAATCCCCAGCGGACTCTCAAGAGGCACGCTAGTCCCTTGACCCATGGTGTCTGACAGGAGCCCTCCAACTGGCGTTTATCCTGCTGTCCAGTACACGACCCCTCAATATTGAATTGGCTGGGAGAAATCTCCTGTGGCGCCTGCCAATTCGTATATGAGTGGTCTGACCACTGGACAGAGGCACCGCACCAGAAGGAAATCCCGGACGAGCCCCCAAATTGTTAGGTAAAAAGCAAGTCCTTACTCACCTCTCCAGCACCCGAGTT
>NW_020713300.1:0-2127 GCF_002925995.2 Terrapene triunguis | reverse complement strand
TTTTAAAGGTAAATACAACTTGGCTTTCCTTCTACAGTATATTAAAGTCTCTCTATTTTCTCTGCCACCTGAATTTGAGTTTTGTTCTCCATAGCCCTTGCTCTCTCTAAAGCTACCTCAGGGCAAACTTTAAGCTTTAAAAACAACAAAAAAACCCTTAAACTTACAACTGGGTTCTACTTTCCACAAGCCCTATCTGAATATCTGGGACTAATGAAGGCTAATGCACAACACCCTCCCCATGTGATCAAGATAGATTAATGTGGCTTTGATGACTGTTACACCTAAGATACACCAATCATAATTTCTCCATGTGTCTTGTGTTTAATTACATAATTGTAGCTTAGTCAGTGCTCTTTAATCCTTCCCTGGAACTGTCTGATACTTTTGGCTTGGAGTGTACTGTGACGTTGTGCAGTCTATATGGTTTTATAAAAATATAAGTGAATGTAAGGTAATTGGGATATATGCTTCATGCAAAAGGTCTCTTGTAAGGTATCATTACAAAGTTCATAATCTACTGAGTGTGATCATCCTATTTGTAGAAATGTACCACTCTTGTATCTAAAACTAGAAATATAAAACATAACTCTGAGGGCCTATTGTAATTATGTAAAGTGTGGGCCATTAATGATGGTTTGGAATCTTGATGACTCCCATTAACAAGGACCATTGTCTGCAGATGACTGTGTTTACCTGTAAGTCTTCCTGTATATGTGTGTGCTGGCAAGTGAGTAATGAAGTCTTGCAGTGACATGTGATCATGTCACCTGAACTGGAATCCATCTTTAACCTGGTGCTTTTCCAGTGAGGGGGGTGAAAACCCAGAGGGACAAAGAGTTCCCGCCTTATGCAAAAGATATATAAAGGGGTGGAAGAGAACAGAGAGGGAGAGGAGCCATCATGGAGAAGCCCCTAGCTAACACCTAAGCTGGAACAAGAGCTGTACCAGGGGAAAGAATTGTGCCCAGGCCTGGAAGGTGTCCAGTCTGAGAAAAACTTACTGAAGCATCTCTGAGGGTGAGATTATCTGTATTTAGTTTGATTAGGCATAGATTTGCGCATTTTATTTTATTTTGCTTGTGACTTACTTTGTTCTGTCTGTTACTACTTTGAACCACTTAAATCCTACTGTCTGTATTTAATAAAATCACTTTTTATTTAGTAATTCACTCAGAGTATGTATTAATACCTGGGGGAGCAAACAGCTGTGCATATCTCTCTATCAGTGTTATAGAGGGCGAACAATTTATGAGTTTGCCCTGTATAAGCTTTATACAGGGTAAAACGGATTTATCTGGGTTTAGACCCCATTGGGAGTTGGGCATCTGAGTGCTAAAGACAAGCACACTCCTGTGAGCTGTTTTTTGGGTAAACTTGCAGTTTTGGGACAAGTGATTCAGACCCTGGATCTGTGTTGAAGGGGACTGGAGTGTCTAATTCAGCAAGATGGGGTGCTGGAGTTCTGAGCTGGCAGGGAAAACAGAAGCAGGGGTAGTCTTGGCACATCGGGTAGCAGCTCCCAAGGGGGTTTCTGTGATCCAACCCGTCACAGTGCTTGGAGTGTACCACAGTATTTTTGTGTACTTCTACATACAATAGTTTGTGACTTGGCCCCTTTGATAAACAATTTATTTCTTTGACTGAGATCAAGTGCTGTAAGGGGCTGCTAATGGAAATGGGAGTCTGTGTGGGTGGAAAAGGGAGTGCTTGTGAGTTCTTTGGTACTTTGCTCTACCTGTCTTACAGTAATTTAGTGACTCAGCTGCTTCTGAATTGAGCTGTGGTACTATTCTACCCTCTCCTGATACAGCCACCTGTAAAACAAAACTATTCCTATGTATCGTGCAATGGTCTTTTTGCCTTGTTTAGAGTGCCCCATAATACAAAGTACATTTTTTGTTGTATGTAAAACTTGACTAGGATGTTACATGGTAGTTAGTGAGTAGCCGAGCCCTCTAAATATTGTATCAGGCAGGGGTGCTGGAACAGCGGGGGCCTGGGGCCCAGGGCTCCCCCACTTTTTACTGGCTGTAAGGGTGAGCAATGGGGGTTGGGGGCGGAGAGGAGTGAGCAGGGGGGTGGTCTTGGGGGAGAAGGGGCAGGGCCACGGTTTAGGCACCTGTG
>NW_020713299.1:0-4776 GCF_002925995.2 Terrapene triunguis | reverse complement strand
TTAATTGGCTCCAGGTGTCCTAATTAGCCTGCCTGCCTTAACTGGTTCTAGCAGGTTCCCGATTACTTTAGTGCAGCCCCTGCTCTGGTCACTCAGGGAACAGAAAACTACTCATCCAGTGACCAGTATATTTGCCCTCTACCAGACTCCTGTACCCCACTGGTCTGGGTCTGTCACATATCCCTCCCCGCTGCTCAACGCCAAGGGGTTGGGCAGCTTGGGACGCCAGACAGTGCACACGTGACAAGCCATCGGCGTTGCCATGACAGCTCCCTGCTCTGTGTTGCACACGGAACTGGAAAGGTTGGAGGGATAAGAACCATCTGGTCACCCTTGTGTTCTTCTCCTTGTTCCGCTGCATCCATTGAAGAGGGGCATGGTCGGTCACAAGGACAAATCTGCGCCCGAGCAGGTAGTAGCGCAATGTTTCCATGGCCCATTTTACAGCGAGGCATTCTCTCTCCACCACTGCATATTTTTGTTCCCTTGGAAGGAGTTTCCGACTGAGGTATAGAATTGGGTGTTCCTCCTCCCCGACCATCTGTGATAGAACGGCCCCCAACCCTACTTCCGATGCATCCGTCTGCAGGATAAACTCCTTGGCGAAATCAGGGGCTATCAGTACGGGGTTACTGCAGAGGGCAGTCCGTAGGTCTGTGAATGCTTCCTCTGCTGCGTCAGACCATC
The DNA here is from genome assembly GCF_002925995.2 of Terrapene triunguis. Classification (NCBI taxonomy): domain Eukaryota; kingdom Metazoa; phylum Chordata; order Testudines; family Emydidae; genus Terrapene; species Terrapene triunguis. The sequence continues at coordinate 4,089 of NW_020713299.1, read as the reverse complement.
TCACCAGATCAGGTCCACAGGTTTTCACTAGGCCTGTCAGGGGGCTTGCCCTTGTGGCAAAGTGGGGGATAAATCGTCGGTAATACCCCACCACACCTAGGAACGCCCGGACTTGTTTCTTGCGACTTGGTCGGGGCCAATTTTGGATGGCCTCTAACTTGTTCACTTGGGGTTTTACCAGACCTTTTCCCACAATGTAGCCAAGATATTTGGCCTCTGTAAACCCTACAGCGCACTTGGCAGGGTTTGCTGTAAGGCCAGCTCGCCTGAAGGTATCGAGGACTGCCTCCACCTTCTCCAGGTGGGTTTCCCAGTCTGGGGTATGAATGACCACATCGTCCAAGTAGGCAGCAGCATAACTGTTATGCGGGCGTAATAGCTTGTCCATGAGGCGCTGGAAGGTAGCTGGGGCCCCATGTAGTCCAAAAGGGAGGACAGTATATTGAAAAAGACCCTCTGGTGTAGAGAACACAGTCTTTTCCTTTGCGTCTTCCGCAAGGGGAATCTGCCAGTACCCCTTTGTCAAGTCTAGGGTAGTCAAGTACCGAGCATTACCCAGACGGTCCACTAGCTCATCTATGCGAGGTATGGGGTACGCGTCGAACTGGGATACTTCGTTTAGTCACCGGAAGTCGTTGCAAAATCTCGTGGTGCCATCAGGTTTGGGCACCAGCACGATTGGGCTGGACCACTGACTGTGGGATTCTTCGATGATCCCCAACTCCAGCATTTTTTTTACTTCTGCTTTTATTTCCTCCCTTTTTGCCGCTGGCACCCGATAGGGCCTCATGGTTACTCTGGCCCCAGGGTTCGTGACGATGTGGTGATATGTCTCGGTTGTTTGACCCGGTTTTGTCGAGAACACATCTTGGTTCCAGAAGATCATCTCAGACACCTCATTCTTCTGGTCTGGTGTTAAATCGGGAGACACTCTCACCTGTTTGGAAGGCTTGTTTTCCTGGGTTAGGTCTTTTTGGACTGTTGTGCATGCCTCTTGTGCATGCCAGGGTTTCAGAAGGTTAACGTGATAAATCTGTTCTTGTTTTCTACGTTCTGGTTGCCGCACCTTGTAGGTTACTTCCCCCACGGGTTCAACCACCTCATAGGGCCCCTGCCATTGGGCCAGAAGCTCGCTTTCTGCCATGGGTACCAACACCATAACCCGATCCCCTGGTTGGAACTGTTGCACTTTTGCCTGGCGATTGTAATGGGTTCGCTGGGCCTCCTGTGCCTTCGCCAAATGTTCCCGTACAATAGGGGTAACCTGGGCTATCCGGTCTCGCATCTGCATTACATGCTCTATTATATTTCTCCCCTCATTGGGTTCCTCTTCCCAGATCTCTTTGGCGATATCTAGTATGCCACTGGGGTGACGCCCGTATAATAACTCGAAGGGGGAAAACCCAGTTGAGGCCTGTGGTACCTCCCAGATAGCGAACATAAGGTACGGTAGTAGGGTGTCCCAATCCTTCCCGTCCCGACTTACCATCTTCCTTATCATAGCCTTGAGGGTTCGGTTAAACCTTTCTACCAACCCATCAGTCTGCGGATGGTAGACCGAAGTTCTCAGGGTATGTATATGGAGCAGCGTACAGAGGTCCTTCATTAGCTTCGACATAAATGGGGTTCCTTGGTCGGTTAATATCTCCTTTGGTAGCCCCATTTGGGCAAAGATCCCCACCAGCTCTTTGGGTATAGTTTTAGAGGCCGTGTTCCGCAGGGGGACGGCTTCTGGGTAGCGAGTAGCATAGTCCAAAACAACAAGTATATATTGGTGGCCCCGAGCCGTCTTCTCCAGGGGTCCCACTAGGTCCATGGCTATTCGCTCGAAGGGGACCTCTATGATGGGAAGGGGTACTAAAGGTGCCCTCAAGTGGGGACGGGGACTGTACAGCTAACACTCCGGGCAGGAGGCACAGTACCTCCACATTTCTTCATGTACTCCGGGCCAGAAGAACCGTCGTAGGACTCGTATCAGGGTCTTCTCTACCCCCAAATGCCCCCCAAAAAGATTACTATGAGCAAGACTTAATACAGCGTTCTGGTGTTTTTGAGGTACTAGGATCTGCTGTATCTTCTGCCCCTGTACTGGTGCAACCCGGTATAAGAGATCCTTCTTCATTATGAATTAGGGTCCTGGTCCCTGGGTTTTTCCTTCCACGGGGACCCCATCTATTTCAGTCACCTCCTTCCTAATTTTGTCATACCTTGGGTCTTCTGCCTGGTCCCGTCCAAAATTTCCTCTCCCGGGGCTAATCTGCCCAAGATCTAGGGGCCCAGTCTCTGTTGCCTCTACTGGTTCTGAAGCATTAGGGTGTGGGTGAGACTCAGGTGCTTCTCCCTCCTGCGTGGCCTCCTTTTCAGCTGCGTGGGTCCGCCTACCTACAAGAGCGACCCTCTGGCTTTGGGTCTGTATTCGGGTTCCCAAGGCCTTAGCTGCCCTTCTTTCCCTTTTCTTCTTTCTACCCTGTCTGGGAGTGGAGAACAAATCTGGGGATATTTCAGAGAAGATTGGGGGTTGACAGTCTGCTGTGGATGACTCACCAATTTTAGGGTCCCCCTACTGGGAGTAAGTTTCCAAACCCTGGGAAGTCCCTCCCTATGAACACGGGGTATGGGAGTTTAGGGACTACACCTGCTGCTACCTCAGTAGTGTTCCCTTGGATCTCGATTTTTACCGGGATGGTGGGGTAGTAACTAACTGTCCCATGGACACATGTTATCCCCGTACGTTTAGCCTGCAGCAGCTGACTACGCTTCATGAGCTTCCCTGAGATAAGCGTGATAGCACTCCCCGAATCAACCAGTGCTGTGGTCCCTATCCCATTTAGTTTCATTGGTCTGGTATACATATGTGGGGTTAGTGAGACCCCCCCAAGGTGGTTTAGGGAGCATGGATCTGCCCAGTTCCCCAGGTTACACTGCATAGGCTCCTTAGCATTGGCACACTGTGCAGCTATGTGTCCCCACTCCCCGCAGGCATAACATCTGTATGGAGCCCTAGGCGTTCCCTGGTCTCTTGGTTTGGGCAGTCTAACATCATGATCCTCTTCTCCCTCAGTGCTCCGACTCTTTGTGGCCTCTGATGGGCCTTCAGCCTCTCTCTTTTTCCACCTGGGCCCTCCTGGTGGCCCAGTCACCCGAACTTTAGGGCTTGGTGCTGCTAGTTTAACCTGGGGTGCCTCTTCCTTAACTGGTCGGGTCAGCTCCCTCGCTGTCCTTTGTCTCTCTACCAGAGCGACAACCTCGTCATAGGTGGAGGGTTCGTTCTGGCTTACCTAGGCACAAAGGTCTGGTGGTAGTCCCCTCATGTATCGGTCGATGACCAGAACTGCTAGTATCTCTTCCGGACTCCGGGACTATGTTTGCAACCACTTTCGTGCGAGATGGATGAGGTCATACAATTGGGACCGTGGGGTTTTGTCTTCCTGGTACCTCCAACCATGATACTGCTGGGCCCGCACTGCTGTCGTTACCCCAGATCTGGCCAGGATCTCTGCTTTCAGCTGGGGGTAGTCTGCCGCAGCCTCTTCAGGCAGATCGTGGTAGACCTTCTGGGCCTCCCCACACAGGAATGGGGCAAGGATGCCAGACCACTGATCTCGAGGCCAGGCCTCCCGTAGGGCTGTCCTCTCAAAGGCCAGAAGGTATGCCTCTACATCATCCTCCCGTGTCATTTTCTGCAGCCAATGGCTGGCCCGTATGAGCCGCGTCCCATCATGGCCGCGATTCAGCTCTGTAAGGGACTTTACCTGGTTTACCAGTTCCTGCAACATAGCTCGGTCTTGAGCAGCCTGGTCCATCAGCAGGCGATTAGTCTCTTGCTGCAGCCGCACTGCCTCCAGTTGGGCGGCTGCCTGGACACGGGTAGCCTCCTGCTGGGCCGCCATAGCTTGTATCAGTGCCCGCACTACGCCATCCATTGTGGTGAAAAAAAATAAACCCTCTCCCTTTTTTTGTTTTTGTTTGTTGTTGTTGTTTTTTTAAATCACCCTCCTTCTTCCACCGTGCTGTGCACCCCAAGATCCCACTCCTGACACCAGTGTGACAAAGTTCCTCCTCTATCTTGGTGGGTCCTGCGCTTATTGG
>NW_020713298.1:0-2159 GCF_002925995.2 Terrapene triunguis | reverse complement strand
TGCAGACAGCCAATGTAAGGTAATGTTAGCCCTCTAGTGTTCAAAGAGAGTTTAGAATTCCCATAATAATAATGCCTCAGCATATAACATGGGCTTTTAAAAATGTGTTTATTGACTCAGTCCAGGGCATTTATTTGCTGTATCTAGCCAGTCTGGCTCAGTGGTGACTAAGAATTTTGATAGCAATTACTAATAAAGGAACCCATGTTGAAATAACATCACTGTAGCGACCAGCTAGGCTACCCCTACAAAGTCAAGCAGTCTCAGGGCTGTTCTTATGTGAGGTCTTCTACATGCAGAGGTTGCACCGATCAGTTTTAAAACCAATTTAGTAAAAGCAATGCAAACCCCAAAGTATTATATTGATGGAAAACTGGCTTAAAGCAGTTTAGCTTGGACCTATAACTGAGGCCCTGTCTACACAAAAAAGTTGCACTGGTGTAACTAAAAGTGTGTTTTAAACTGATTTAGTTAACTGGTGCAAAAGGATCTGTGACACTCTTATTTCAGATCAACCCAAGTTTATTTTGGTTTAACAGAAAATAGAAATGTGTTGAACTGGTTGATATAAATCAGTTTTAAAACAAACTTTAAGGGCATGGCTACACTTGTGAGTTAGAGCACATTAAAGCAGCCCAGTGTGCACCAACTCACGACGCAGCCATACTGGCAAGGCACGTAGAGCGCTCTGACTCCACGGCTAGAGCGCTCCTGGTAATCCACCTCGGCGAATGGAATAACGTTTGATGCGCCCCGGCTGGAGCACCACGGTGCCAGTGTGGACGCCCTGGTCTGTTAATGCGCTTTGATCGGCCTCCAGAAGTGTCCCACAATGCCTGTTCTAGCCACTCTGGTCATCAGTTTGAACTCTACTGCCCTGCCCTCAGGTCACCAACCATCAGACCCACCCTTTAAATTCTCTGGGAATTTTGAAAATCCCCTTCCTGTTTGCTCAGCCAGGCGTGGAGTGCTCTTAGCAAATCTTTCCAGGAGACCATGCCTCCACGTGCCAGGCAATCCCCAGTATGGAGCAATGGCGAGGTGCTGGACCTCATCAGTGTTTGGGGGGAGCAAGCTGTCCAGTCCCAGCTGCGCTCCAGCCGTAGGAATTACGATACCTTCGGGCAGGTATCAAGGGACATGATGGAAAGGGGCCATGACCGGGATGTTCTGCAGTGCAGGGTTAAAGTGAAGGAGCTGCAAAATGCCTACTGCAAAGCCCACGAGGCAAATAGCTGCTCCAGTGCTGCCCCCGTGACCTGCCATTTTTACAAAGAGCTGGACGCGATACTTGGGGGCAACCCCACCTCCACCCCGAGGACCACCATGGACACTTCAGAGCCCAGTCCAAGAAGGCAGGAGGAGGAGGAGGAGGAGCAAAGCGGGAGCTAGGGTGCTGAGGAGGAGGAAGACACCCCAGCATCCCTAGATGCATGCAGCCAGGAGCTGTTCTCAAGTCAGGAGGAAGTTAGCCAGTCGCGATGGCTGGTGCTTGGGGAAGGACAAACACCAGAGGAGGTTCCCGGTAAGCGGCTTTTATTTTGGGAAGGAAGTTATTAGGTGCGGGCTCTTGGGGTAAGGAGGGTTAGGGCTGCGTGCAGAATAGGGCGTTGATGTACTCTCTCACATCGCGGTAATCAGCCTAAGTCATCTCTTCAAAGGTCTCATCCAGAACTTGGGCAATGTGCTTGCGCAGGTTTCATGGGAGAGCCACTGTGGTCCTTGTCCCAGTCTGGCTAACATGTCCGCGCCACTGTGCCGTGAGGGGCAGGGGGACCATTGCTGCACATAGGCAAGCTGCATATGGGCCAGGGCAGAAGCCGCATTGTAGTAGAAGACCCTCCCTTGCTTCCCAGGTCACCCTCAGCAGCGAGATATTTTCCAGGACGAACTCCTATGGAAAATGTGGGGACAGTGTTCCGTATAGGGGCCCCCTGCAGCTGTTGGCTCTCCCCAAGGCACAGAAATCCAGAGGACAGTACAGCCGTGAAACAATCAGTCATGCTTGACCCTGTGCTTACTCACCATTTTGGGGCTCCCGGGTTTTTTTTCATAGATTCATAGATTCTAGGACTGGAAGGGACCTCGAGAGGTCATCGAGTCCAGTCCCCTGCCCTCATGGCAGGACCAAATACTGTCTAGACCATCCCTGATAGACA
>NW_020713297.1:0-2162 GCF_002925995.2 Terrapene triunguis | reverse complement strand
TGCAGACAGCCAATGTAAGGTAATGTTAGCCCTCTAGTGTTCAAAGACAGTTTAGAATTCCCATAATAATAATGCCTCAGCATATAACATGGGCTTTTAAAAATGTGTTTATTGACTCAGTCCAGGGCATTTATTTACTGTATCTAGCCAGTCTGGCTCAGTGGTGACTAAGAATTTTGATAGCAATTACTAATAAAGGAACCCATGTTGAAGTAACATCACTGCAGTGACCAGCTAGGCTACCCCTACAAAGTCAAGCAGTCTCAGGGCTGTTCTTATGTGAGGTCTTCTACATGCAGAGGTTGCACCGATCAGTTTTAAAACCAATTTAGTAAAAGCAATGCAAACCCCAAAGTATTATATTGATGGAAAACTGGCTTACAGCAGTTTAGCTTGGACCTATAACTGAGGCCTTGTCTACACAAAAAAGTTTCACTGGTGTAACTAAAAGTGTGTTTTAAACTGATTTAGTTAACTGGTGCAAAAGGATCTGTGACACTCTTATTTCAGATCAACCCAAGTTTATTTTGGTTTAACAGAAAATAGAAATGTGTTGATGCCAAACTGAAATAAGTGTGTCCCCACAGGGTTTGAACTGGTTGATATAAATCAGTTTTAAAACAAACTTTAAGGGCATGGCTACACTTGCAAGTTAGAGCACATTAAAGCAGCCCAGTGTGCACCAACTCACGACGCGGCCACACTGGCAAGGCACGTAGAGTGCTCTGACTCCACGGCTAGAGCGCTCCTGGTAATCCACCTCGGCGAATGGAATAACGTTTGATGCGCCCCGGCTGGAGCGCCACGGCGCCAGTGTGGACGCCCTGGTCTGTTAATGCGCTTTGATCGGCCTCCAGAAGTGTCCCACAATGCCTGTTCTAGCCACTCTGGTCATCAGTTTGAACTCTACTGCCCTGCCCTCAGGTCACCAACCATCAGACCCACCCTTTAAATTCTCTGGGAATTTTGAAAATCCCCTTCCTGTTTGCTCAGCCAGGCGTGGAGTGCTCTTAGCAAATCTTTCCAGGAGACCATGCCTCCACACGCCAGGCGATCCCCAGTATGGAGCAATGGCGAGGTGCTGGACCTCATCAGTCTTTGGGGGGAGCAAGCTGTCCAGTCCCAGCTGCGCTCCAGCCGTAGGAATTACGATACCTTTGGGCAGGTATCAAGGGACATGATGGAAAGGGGCCATGACCGGGATGTTCTGCAGTGCAGGGTTAAAGTGAAGGAGCTGCAAAATGCTTACTGCAAAGCCCGCGAGGCAAACAGCTGCTCCAGTGCTGCCCCCGTGACCTGCCATTTTTACAAAGAGCTGGACGCGATACTTGGGGGCAACCCCACCTCCACTCCGAGGACCACCATGGACACTTCAGAGCCCAGTCCAAGAAGGCAGGAGGAGGAGAAGGAGGAGCAAAGCGGGAGCGAGGGTGCTGAGGAGGAGGAAGACACTCCAGCATCCCTAGATGCATGCAGCCAGGAGCTGTTCTCAAGTCAGGAGGAAGGCAGCCAGTCGCGATGGCTGGTGCTTGGGGAAGGACAAACACCAGAGGAGGTTCCCGGTAAGCGGCTTTTATTTTGGGAAGGAAGTTATTAGGTGCGAGCTCTTGGGGTAAGGAGGGTTAGGGCTGCATGCAGAATAGATGCAGAATAGGGCGTTGATGTACTCTCTCACATCGTGGTAATCGACCTCAGTGATCTCTTCAGAGGTCTCATCCAGAACTTGGGCAATGCGCTTGCGCAGGTTTCATGGGAGAGCCACTGTGGTCCTTGTCCCAGTCTGGCTAACATGTCCGCGCCACTGTGCCGTGAGGGGCGGGGGGACCATTGCTGCACATAGGCAAGCTGCACATGGGCCAGGGCGGAAGCCGCATTGTAGTAGAAGACCCTCCCTTGCTTCCCAGGTCACCCTCAGCAGCGAGATATTTTCCAGGACGAACTCCTATGGAAAATGTGGGGACAGTGTTCAGTATAGGGGCCCCCTGCAGCTGTTGGCTCTCCCCAAGGCACAGAAACCCAGAGGACAGTACAGCCGTGAAACAATCAGTCACGCTTAACCCTGTGCTTACTCACCATTTTGGGGCTCCTGGTTTTTTTTCATAGATTCACAGATTCTAGGACTGGAAGGGACCTCGAGAGGTCATCGAGTCCAGTCCCCTGCC
>NW_020713296.1:0-1004 GCF_002925995.2 Terrapene triunguis | reverse complement strand
AGACCATCCCTGATAGACATTTATCTAACCTACTCTTAAATATCTCCCAAGAAGGAGATTCCACAACCTCCCTAGGCAATTTATTCCAGTGTTTAACCACCCTGACAGTTAGGAACTCTTTCCTAATGTCCAACCTAAACCTCCCTTGCTTTAGTTTAAGCCCATTGCTTCTTGTTCTATCCTTAGAGGCTAAGGTGAACAAGTTTTCTCCCTCATCCTTATGACACCCTTTTAGATACCTGAAAACTGCTATCATGTCCCCTCTCAGTCTTCTCTTTTCCAAACTAAACAAACCCAAGTCTTTCAGCCTTCCTTCATAGGTCATGTTCTCAAGACCTTTAATCATACTTGTTGCTCTTCTCTGGACCCTCTCCAATTTCTCCACATCTGTCTTGAAATGCGGTGCCCAGAACTGGACACAGTATTCCAGTTGAGGCCTAACCAGCGCAGAGTAGAGCGGAAGAATGACTTCTTGTGTCTTGCTCACAACACACCTGTTAATGTATCCCAGAATCACATTTGCTTTTTTTGCAACAGCATCACACTGTTGACTCATATGTAGCTTGTGGTCCACTATAACCCCTAGATCCCTTTCTGCCGTACTCCTTCCTAGACAGTTTCTTCCCATTCTGTATGTGTGAAACTGATTGTTCCTTCCTAAGTGGAGCACTTTGCATTTGTCTTTGTTAAACTTCATCCTGTTTACCTCAGACCATTTCTCCAATTTGTCCAGATCATTTTGAATGATGACCCTGTCCTCCAAAGCAGTTGCAATCCCTCCCAGTTTGGTATCATCTGCAAACTTAATAAGCGTACTTTCTATGCCAATATCTAAGTCGTTGATGAAGATATTGAACAGAGTCGGTCCCAAAGGAGACCCATGAGGAACCCCACTTGTTATACCTTTCCAGCAGGATTGGGAACCATTAATAACAACTCTCTGAGTACGGTTATCCGGCCAGTTATGCACCCACCTTATAGTAGCCCCATCTAAATTGTATTTG
>NW_020713295.1:0-1343 GCF_002925995.2 Terrapene triunguis | reverse complement strand
CTTAAATTGAATTACGTCAGATTTACACTGATGTAAATCTGTGGCCAAGAATGATCCTTTGGATTCTTGCCTCATGCATCACAGAACCCTAGCTCATTTGCTGGGCATCTTGCAGTCTGTGCACTGAATGAGGCATAGCAAATCCAATAATTTTATTGATATCATTACATACTGAGTCTTTTGTAATATGTATATACAAAAGGGAGCAGAATTATTGTTAACATTGCTGCTTTCTGAGTTTTGGGTGCTTAACTCTTCAGCCTAAACATTTGTATTTGTATTACATTAGCACTTGGAAGCACCAACCAAGATTGCTGCCCTCTTGTGCTAGGTGCTATATAAACATGTAGTAACAGTCCGTCCCAGTTTGAAAGAGTTTTTATAATCTAAATAGACCAGACAGTTGAAGGTGAGAGGAGACAGAGTCACAGTGAGATGAAACGATTTGTGGAAGACTTGTTTGTGGAAAAAATAGTATGTGGCCATGTAAATAAAGATTGTATCATAATACATATGCAGAAAGAGGCTGAATTAAGATTTCGTGGGCAACCTTAATTCTGGCAGTCTTAACTGTCACATTTCTTAACTTTTGAGTGCTTGATTTTGCAACCTTAACTTTCTTTTAATATATATGTATTTTTATGTAATAGATATAATTTCTCTATGTAAGGTCAGATTGTCAGGGACCTTGGGTTTTTTTTCCTCCATGCAGCCTGGAGTGTGAATTGCCTGCTAGGATTGGTTGAGGATATCCCACCTAATCATTGCAGGGTCCTTGGACATTGGTGGCACCTCAGTCTCCCCTGTTCTCTGACTGTGGCACACAAGAAGAGTTTAATCTCTTTAGGATTGAAATGCTTTAGTCTGTCTCGTCATTGGGCTCAATGTAGGGGTACCTGGGTGAAATTTAATGACCTGTGATAGACAGGAGGCCAGGCCAGATGATGTAATGGTCCCTTCTGGCTTTAAACTGTATGAAATACATTTTAAGTCTGTTACATAGACATAGTGTAAAAAGTAAAATTCTAATATATATTGTTTCTTTGTTATCAAAAGAAAAGAACAGAGACCCTCAGTTATTAAACATCTATTTTTAAAAACTTGCAGAAGAGAGCTCTTTGAAATGTTCCCACTACTTTGTTCTCACTAACTACTTGATTCTGACCAACAGGGAGGAATTTGAGTCAAAGGAATGTGGAGTGCAATTTGGGTGAAAGTGATCATGAAATGTTAGATTTTATGATTCTAAGGAAAGAAAGGAGACGAGAGCATCAGAATAAGGACAATGGACTTAACAAACTCAGAGAACTGGCAGGTAATGTCTCATGGGAAGAAAATCTAAG
>NW_020713294.1:0-2861 GCF_002925995.2 Terrapene triunguis | reverse complement strand
TTGGGTTGCTGGACCCAAGAGACTTTGGGGTTGTTGGACTTTTGGGACTTTGGTGATTCTTGGGTTGCTGGTTTCAAGAACCAACGGGAAAGGACACGGCCAAATTTGCTGGGGTGGGTCTTCGCTCATGGTTTGGTCTATGAACTCTAGTGTGGTGTTTTCCCAATTTAATGCTATGTCGTTTACCTCATGTTATTAAACATTTTCTGCTACACCGAGGCTCTGTGCTTGCGAGAGGGGAAGTATTGCCTCTTCGAGGCGCCCAGGGGTGTGTGTAAGATTTTCCCAGGTCACTGGGTGGGGGCTCGAGCTGGTTCTGTGTCACGCTGTTGGGAAGGAACCCCTATGTACTGAACCCGGCCCTTGCTGCTATCAACTTGGCCTGGCAGAAGGGTTACAACTATAATAATGTAAAATGTATTTTGATAGAGGATTAGTCTTTTCATCAATGTACAATACACAGCACTTTCTATGAATAGTCCAACAGCAGCACTGCAACATCCAGTTCCCTGGAATTTAGAAGCTGAGACTGAATGGTCACTCATACACCTCTACCCCGATATAACGCGACCCGATATAACACGAATTCGGATATAACGCGGTAAAGCAGCGCTCCAGGGGAGGGAAGGGGGGCTGCGTGCTCCAGCAGATCAAAGCAAGTTCGATATAACACGGTTTCACCAATAACGCGGTAAGATTTTTTGGCTTCCGAGGACAGCGTTATATCGTGGTAGAGGTGTATATCTCATAAAAGTTAAAGGCAGCTAAAAGCTCAGGGCACTGATCAAACTGTGAGCCAAAGTACTTTTTCTATTGCTTTCTGTCTTTGCCTTTACAATAAACATGTCCACCATGCAATGTATTTGATTTTTAACCCCCCACAGTGCCACCATCTTGCGTGGGCAGGGGAAGGAAGAGCAGTCGAGGGAGGGAAAGGAAGAATCAAGCAGAATGGAAAAGTAGTACAGCATGTTTGGCTGATAGTTGTGGGATTTGATACCTCAGGGAAATAAGCCTTTAATGTCTCTGGCACAGATATCATTTTGAACATGCTAAGGGGAACAGGAGGGTGATATGAGCACGTGGAAAGAGGCTTATACTTCTCATCTGCCCCAAAAGGCAGTAGTTTAAATCACCCTATACATTTGTATTATAACACAGCATTGAATACTTACTAGTAGAGCTTCCTCTGCAGCAGTTTCAGAGTGGCTCTCCACCTTGGTTTCAGAGGGCAACTCCAGTGCCTGGATCTGTGCTTTGGGATTGGGCATGCTGAAGAGATCTTGGCTGACTGGGGGAATCTCCTTCTGGGCAGGATCTGTAGTCACAAAGTGCTACAGCAGCCCTGCTGCAGTGCTGTAAGTGTAAACAAGCCCATAGTAACCAAATATTAAGAGGAATTAATTAGTATCCCTTAAATGAAAGTCCTATTCTGAACATTGTACTCTTCATTCACAGAGACTGCATGATGCTATTTCTATTAATTACCTGAGCAAAGCTTTATCTGAACGTTTCACTGATTGAATCATTTCATTAAAAATACAAAAAGTAGAAGTTTTTCACTTTATGTATCCTACGCGTTCTGACTAAACATACTTTCCACAGTGACCAGGTCTATGTTCATGCAAATATCTTAGTTCTGTTTGTGATCTTTATTTTGCTGCTTGTTTGCAGCTGATGTATTATTAAATAAATCTGTATTTATTATTAATAATAAGCACATACATTTATAGATGTAAGCAGAGTCAGGATGAGCTCTACCCTGACATCTGGTGGTGAATTATGGCGAGTGTGGAAAAGAACTCCAGGGGCGGATCTTGTTTGCATAGGCACACCCACACGCCTAGCATGAGCCCACAGCAACCGAAAGTGGTTACTTTGGCTGGTGTGGGATCCCCAGTTTCTCTGTTATTGGGGCAGGAAGAATAAAGTTTTGTTACCCTGATTCTGTGAATCAAGGCCAGTGGAACTGTTGTATGACAGAAGGACTGAGTGAATCCGTCACCGTTACCTAAGTAGCATTTGCTTGTCAAGGGGCATGGGTTACAAAACCCAGCAAATTGAGAGAGGTTGGGGGCAGGTATTGGTACCTGGTGGTGTGGGGCCCCTGTGTGAGCCTGAAACACCAATTGCACCTTCTCCTCTCTCCACTGTTGAATGTCAGAGCTAACTTTGATTCCCTTAGGAGTCTAGTTACAGGCTGCTGAGCTGAGTTCACTTTGGGCCACTAGTGCACCAGCACTGGGGCTCCCCTACTATGAGCTGAAATCACTATGAGCTGAAATCACAAAAGAGCTAAAGTTACTAAGAGCTGAGATCACTGAGGCTGTGTTAACTAGTGGGGGAGCCTGAATTGCTAAGTGGCTGGCGGAGCAGTTTGCGGGGACGGCTGGAGGAGCAGCTAGCCGAGTGGAGCCTCGCGGGGACGGTTGGAGCAGAGCAGAGCGGAGCTGAGCGGCTCACAGGTCGGTGAGCGGAGCAGAGCTTCTGGAGGAGCAGCTGGCAGAGCGGAGCCTTGCGGGGACGGTCGGAGCGGAGTGGAGCCGAGCGGCTCACAGGTCGGTGAGCGGAGCAGAGCAGAGCAGTTCGTGGGACGGCAGGAGCGGCTCACGGGACAGCAGGTGGAGTGGAGCGGCTCGTGGTGAAGGCTGCGGCGGAACCCCACGGAGAGGCGGCCGGTTGGTCTCGGATCACGTAAGGTGACCCTTAACACCCTGCGCCCCTCCCCCCTGAACTCTGGGGCTGCACTGACCAGGGACAGAGACTTTGGGGGGTTGTTGGACTTTTGGGACTTTGGTGATTCTTGGGTTGCTGGACCCAAGAGACTTTGGGGTTGTTGGACTTTTGGGACTTTGGTGATT
>NW_020713293.1:0-2241 GCF_002925995.2 Terrapene triunguis | reverse complement strand
TGTTTGCTCCCCCAGGTATTAATACATACTCTGAGTAAATTACTAAATAAAAAGTGATTTTATTAAATACAGACAGTAGGATTTAAGTGGTTCAAAGTAGTAACAGACAGAACAAAGTAAGTCACAAGCAAAATAAAATAAAATGCGCAAATCTATGCCTAATCAAACTAAATACAGATAAGTTCCTCACCAGTTCCAGAATGCTCCCTTTTACAGGCTAATCTCCCTTTAGCCTGGGTCCAGCAATCTCTCACAACCCCTGTAGTTACTGTCTTTTGATTCAGTTCCCTTCAAGCATCCTGGGGGGGTGTAGAGGCTCCTTCTTTAGCCAGCTGAAGACAAAATGGAGGGGTCTCCCCCAGGGTTAAATAGACTCTCTCTTGTGGGAGGAGACCCCCCTCCTCCCTCCTATGCAAAGTCCAGCTCCAAGATGGAGTTCTGGAGTCACCTGGGCAAGTCACATGTCCCTGCATGACTCAGTCTTTACAGGCTGAAGCCATTGTCCACATGGTATCTTGCATGTCTCCAGGAAGACTTCTTATGTGGATTGGAGCATTCCAAGATGCATTGTTCCCCAAGTGTTTCCTGATCAGGTACTTAACCTGGCAAATTCCTTCCTAAAGAAGCTGACCAAATGCCTCACCAAGCTTACTTAGAAATCAAGCGAGCATACAGCCCATATTCTTAACCTCAAGTAGAAAATGGTATATATGTACAAAGGATGAATAGATATAGTAGACCATAACCTTTACGGAGATATGTTACATGGCACAGGCAGCACAAAACATATTTCAGTTATATCATACATACATTTATAAACACCCACCCATAAAGCCTTATGGGGTACGCTGTCACAACTTCAATCTGGGACAGTTCCTCAGATTTATCACCTAAAAAGAATGGCTCAGGTTTGGGAATCTCCCTCACAGACGTGAAGACCAATGCAAAGAATTCATTTAGTTTCTCCGCAATGGCCTTATCGTCCTTGAGTGCTCTTTTAGCATCTCGATTGTCCACTGAGTAATATTACTTGCTGTTAAGCATTCATAAGCCTTCTGCTAATAGAGGATCAATTGAGTGGAGTGGCACACCCTCTCTCTGTCCTTCCCCATTTGTGACATTTTCTCTCTCACCTCCCTTATCCCCTGCATATGTCAGAACTCAGGAGTTGGCTTTCTGCCTGCAAGAAACTCCTTTACACCCCAGGAATTTTCTATTGGCCACTTATGGCCAGAATCTTGGATCACAGAAACCCCCTTGGGAGCTGCCACCCAATGTGCCAAGACTACCCCTGCTTCTGTTTTCCCTGCCAGCTCAGGACTCCAGCACCCCGTCTTGCTGAGTCAGACACTCCTGTCTGACTCCAACACAGACCCAGGGTCTGAATCAGTTGTCCCAACGCTACAAGTTTACCCAAAAACAGCTCACAGGAGTGTGCTTGTCTTTAGCACTCAGATGCCCAACTCCCAATGGGGTCTAAACCCAGATAAATCCGTTTTACCCTGCATAAAGCTTATGCAGGGCAAACTCATAAATTGTTCGCCCTCTATAACACAGATAGAGAGATATGCACAGTTGTTTGCTCCCCCAGGTATTAATACATACTCTGAGTAAATTACTAAATAAAAAGTGATTTTATTAAATACAGACAGTAGGATTTAAGTGGTTCAAAGTAGTAACAGACAGAACAAAGTAAGTCACAAGCAAAATAAAATAAAATGCGCAAATCTATGCCTAATCAAACTAAATACAGATAAGTTCCTCACCAGTTCCAGAATGCTCCCTTTTACAGGCTAATCTCCCTTTAGCCTGGGTCCAGCAATCTCTCACAACCCCTGTAGTTACTGTCTTTTGATTCAGTTCCCTTCAAGCATCCTGGGGGGGTGTAGAGGCTCCTTCTTTAGCCAGCTGAAGACAAAATGGAGGGGTCTCCCCCAGGGTTAAATAGACTCTCTCTTGTGGGAGGAGACCCCCCTCCTCCCTCCTATGCAAAGTCCAGCTCCAAGATGGAGTTCTGGAGTCACCTGGGCAAGTCACATGTCCCTGCATGACTCAGTCTTTACAGGCTGAAGCCATTGTCCACATGGTATCTTGCATGTCTCCAGGAAGACTTCTTATGTGGATTGGAGCATTCCAAGATGCATTGTTCCCCAAGTGTTTCCTGATCAGGTACTTAACCTGGCAAATTCCTTCCTAAAGAAGCTGACCAAATGCCTCACCAAGCTTACTTAGAAATCAAGC
>NW_020713292.1:0-1832 GCF_002925995.2 Terrapene triunguis | reverse complement strand
ATTCATTGATTTTGAGCATGTTGATCTTGGTTTTATTTTTTTTAATTCACTGAGCACTTTATTTTTACAGGGAATGATCTTCGGTGTACTTTCCAGACATTACAGGCTATCTTATGTCTCTCCTAATCTGGCTGTTTTCTGCCAAGCAGATAGTGTAATTAGCTTGTCCCTCTGAACTGTTTTCACAACATCCCAAGGGACATATGGGCTAATTTCTGCAGTATTGTTATAGAAAAAAATATTATCTTACAATATCTCCAACTGAGATACTAGGCCAGAAATCCTTTGCAGAAGCAGAATTTCACAAGCTTTCCCAGAGAGCTACAGATAAAGAAAGCCATATTTGGAGGTATTCATCAAAAGGGACTGAAATTGCAAACGTATACTGCATTAAACAATCTATGTGAAATTAGTCATTAATACATGTCCTGCTGGACAAAGGGGTGATTTAATGTGAGTTTCCTGAAAATGATTGTAACCGTGGAAATCACCTACATAATAAAATGATATTTTCATGTTGCCAGAGTGAAATTTACCCTCCTGCAAAGGCCTATACTACACTTAACTCCCACTTAAACCCTCAAAATAGGACATAAGTGGGACTTAAATGGTGCTTAGGCCTTTGCAGGAGGGTAAATTTCACTCTGGCAACATGAAAATATCATTTTATTATGTAGGTGATTTCCACGGTTACAATCATTTTCAGGAAACTCACATTAAATCACCCCTTTGTCCAGCAGGACATGTATTAATGACTAATTTCACATAGATTGTTTAATGCAGTATACGTTTGCAATTTCAGTCCCTTTTGATGAATACCTCCAAATATGGCTTTCTTTATCTGTAGCTCTCTGGGAAAGCTTGTGAAATTCTGCTTCTGCAAAGGATTTCTGGCCTAGTATCTCAGTTGGAGATATTGTAAGATAATATTTTTTTCTATAACAATACTGCAGAAATTAGCCCATATGTCCCTTGGGATGTTGTGAAAACAGTTCAGAGGGACAAGCTAATTACACTATCTGCTTGGCAGAAAACAGCCAGATTAGGAGAGACATAAGATAGCCTGTAATGTCTGGAAAGTACACCGAAGATCATTCCCTGTAAAAATAAAGTGCTCAGTGAATTAAAAAAAATAAAACCAAGATCAACATGCTCAAAATCAATGAATCGGGATATGACTTTGAAGGATGGGATTTTCCCAAAGCACTCAAATGACTGACAATGAGACTAAATCACTCGAGTACCTTGGAAAAATCCCACCCTTCAAAGTCATATCCCGATTCATTGATTTTGAGCATGTTGATCTTGGTTTTATTTTTTTTAATTCACTGAGCACTTTATTTTTACAGGGAATGATCTTCGGTGTACTTTCCAGACATTACAGGCTATCTTATGTCTCTCCTAATCTGGCTGTTTTCTGCCAAGCAGATAGTGTAATTAGCTTGTCCCTCTGAACTGTTTTCACAACATCCCAAGGGACATATGGGCTAATTTCTGCAGTATTGTTATAGAAAAAAATATTATCTTACAATATCTCCAACTGAGATACTAGGCCAGAAATCCTTTGCAGAAGCAGAATTTCACAAGCTTTCCCAGAGAGCTACAGATAAAGAAAGCCATATTTGGAGGTATTCATCAAAAGGGACTGAAATTGCAAACGTATACTGCATTAAACAATCTATGTGAAATTAGTCATTAATACATGTCCTGCTGGACAAAGGGGTGATTTAATGTGAGTTTCCTGAAAATGATTGTAACCGTGGAAATCACCTACATAATAAAATGATATTTTCATGTTGCCAGAGTGAAATTTACCCTCCTGCAAAGGCCTA
>NW_020713291.1:0-1500 GCF_002925995.2 Terrapene triunguis | reverse complement strand
TATTCACTTATATTTTTATAAAACCATGTAGACTGCACAACGTCACACCCTCCTCCTGAACTTACTGCCAGAGACTTGGACACTGACCATGGCGGAGGCAGTATACCTAAAATTTGTTTTTGGGCTCCCCTATGGGGCAGACACTCCTGTGTCCCCCAAAAGGGAAAGAGACCCTGATCCAGCTGTAGGCTCACAGCTCCAAGCTATGAGAGACCTTTCGCTGGCCAGCAAAATCCCCTCCCTTTCACTCAGGTTGGGTTTGCTTCCAGCTAGAGTCCTTGGGGTTTGTTCCCACCGCAGCAGTCACCAGGACCCCAACTTCCAGCTCCAGGATACATGTCTCTGTGCACCTCTTCCACTCCATTACAGCCAGGTCATGCTTCTGGGTCTTACTTGCTTTGTCTCTTAAGTCCAGGCTGGTGAGCAGCCTTTTCTTTTCCCAGGCAAATTGTACATCATTTTCCATTTGTCTTCCCTTGAGACCATCACTTGATGAGCTGGGATGCCACAGAGAACACCCTCCTGCCAGAACAGGCACCCCTCCACTCCTGTCTTGCTAGGTTAGACACTCCAGTCAGCTTCAGCACAGACAGAGGTTGGGCCACACCCATCTGCAGTTCACTGAAACTGAGATTTACTCAGCTCAGGGGCTTCTTAGTTAACAGAGACATTCCCAGCACCCATTGTTCAGTCTTTCTGGGCAATTTGCAACTTGTGTAGTTTTAGCTTCTTTTGATCTTCATTCTTACTTATTTTGCTTCCTTTTCTGTCCCTACTTCCCTTTCCCGAAATAAGCAAACAGAAAATAACAAACCAGTAACCACTTTGTCTGTTCTCCAGCCACCACACTTAAAACTCACTTAAAATCACTACCAGTATCTCAAAGCAATCAGCTGTGCACAGATCCTGCTCGACTACGCCACTGTGACGGGTTGGATCACAGAAACCCCCTTGGGAGCTGCCACCCGATGTGCCAAGACTACCCCTGCTTCTGTTCCACCCCTTTATATATCTTTTGCATAAGGCGGGAACCCTTTGTCTCTCTGGGTTTCCACCCCCCCCCTCACTGGAAAAGCACCAGGTTAAAGATGGATTCCAGTTCAGGTGACATGATCACATGTCACTGCAAGACTTCATTACTCACTTGCCAGCACACACATATACAGGGAGACTCACAGGTAAACAGCCATCTGCAGACAATGGGAGTCATCAAGATTCCAAACCATCATTAATGGCCCACACTTTACATAATTACAATAGGCCCTCAGAGTTACATTTTATATTTCTAGTTTTAGATACCAGAGTGGTACATTTATACAAATCAGATGATCATACTCAGTAGATTATGCACTTTGTAATGATACCTTACAAGAGACCTTTTGCACGAAGCATATCCCAGTTGCATTATATTCACTTATTGCCAAATTTTTATAAAACTATCCCAGTTACATTATATTCACTTATATTTTTATAAAACCATGTAGACTGCACAACGTCACA
>NW_020713290.1:0-1986 GCF_002925995.2 Terrapene triunguis | reverse complement strand
AATCTAGTAGAGAAAGGCATAACAAGAACCAATGGCTGAAAGCTGAAAGCTGAAGCCAGACAAATTCAAAGATTTAAGGCACCATTTGTTTGTTTTTTTTAACAGTGAAGTTGATTAACCACTGGAACAAACTACTAAGGGAAGTCATGGATTCTCTATCTCTTGAAGTCTTTATATCAAGACTGGATGACTTTTAAAAAGATGCTTTAATCAAGGAGATTTTTGGGCTCGATCCAGGGGTAACTGGATGAAATTTTTATGGCCTGTGATATACAAGAGGTCAGACTAGATGATCTAATGGTATTGCTCATTTGGGACAACTGAAATATTTTAAACAGAAGATTGATGAATAAACAGGATTGTGATGGTGTGAATCTATGTAATTTTAAGATTCACAACCATTTTTACAAAGAAAACCAGCATTGTACAACACTAATGACCAGCAAGTATGACCTGATTCATAGAGTTTAAGGCAAGAAGGGGCCAGTAGATCATCTAGTCTGACCTATAAGTAAACTAATGAGAAAGTCAGGAAATGCAAGTCACTTTTCCAGTGTGGCCAAGTCTCATGATTTCATCATAAATCTCATGGTATTCAATGTTCTTAAAACTCAAGACACAGATCTGTAATTGCATGGGAATCCCAACTTATATTTTTTTAAAGTAAATGTCTAGTCCTCATTGTATGGAGCAAAGCTTTAAAACATGGCCATTGTGCACCATAAAGACTCAGAAACCAGAACGCCCCATTTTTTAATCTCATGATTTTGGGGGACTTGACTCATGATTTCTGAACACTCGGGGTTGACAGCATTGCCTTTCCTACAGTAACTTAGCTACATAAACAGATTCAGGATATTTTATAGTATATAGGGAAAAAATAGTAATGGAACTAAGAAATAATACATATGCAGCCTGGCCAAATTAATGTTGTTGTAGAAATCTTACATTTTAATTTCTTTATTTTATTTCAGTTCTCTAACCAGAAAGTTTACATTTTTCCCATTCAGTTTCCTGGTTTTGTTTTTATTTTAAATTTAGGAAGGGTTTAAAAAATAAATTACCTGTTTTTCATCACCACATTCAGCAAATATGACTCAGGACACACGTAGGGAACAGATCTGTTGAGTAAGAAAGTGCTGTTTTTATGTACTCACTTTTCTGCCCATAACCACAGTTTAGTTCCATTCCATTGTACTTTCAGGGCTACCATTGTCTTCAGTGATGATGTCTTTCAGTTGATGTTTCTAAATTTCAAGAAGTTAAAAAATTAAGCCTCAATTCAGGAAACATCCCTTTTCAAGATAGCTTTTAAGATGTGCTTAAGTCCCATTGAAGCATGTGGTTAAATCCATCCCTTATTAATTACACCGAGCCCTAATTCAGGAAAGATTTAAATGCATTCTTAAATCCATCCTTTAAGGGATTAGAAAGTTTTTCCTAACACTCAGGCCAGTCTACACCACCCTGAATGACATAAGTTTCACCGGCACAAGTACCACCACTTGTTGGGGGTGCTTTAATTATGTCGATGGGAGAGCTCTCTCCCATGGGCATAGAGCGGCTACACGAGAGATCCATCAGAATACCTGTACAGCTGTAAACTCTCTAATGTAGACATAACCTCAGTCTTCGTTCTCCTGTTTCTTATTTTCTTTGTTTCTTATTTCTCCGTGTTCTTTCATCCCACCCTGCCTCATTATACCCCGGTGCCAACTAAAACAACTTCCTCTCCATCCTTGCTGTTTACTCTCCTGAGATATTTATTGATGGCTTCGCCTCCCTTTATTCCTCACTCAGCCAAGGTGCTTTAATCTTTCCTCAGAAACCTCACGAATTACACCTCTTATATTATGCAAGATAGAATACAAAGGGAGAGAATGCCAACCGTTTGGTTTCCAAAGCTAATTTGTGGCCTTGTAAATCATACAGAAACATCTTAACAGTTTGATTGTTTGCAAAGAGCATTGTAATCCTTTAATCTCC
>NW_020713289.1:0-3894 GCF_002925995.2 Terrapene triunguis | reverse complement strand
AATCTAGTAGAGAAAGGCATAACAAGAACCAATGGCTGAAAGCTGAAGCCAGACAAATTCAAAGATTTAAGGCACCATTTGTTTGTTTTTTTTAACAGGGAAGTTGATTAACCACTGGAACAAACTACTAAGGGAAGTCATGGATTCTCTATCTCTTGAAGTCTTTATATCAAGACTGGATGACTTTTAAAAAGATGCTTTAATCAAGGAGATTTTTGGGCTCGATCCAGGGGTAACTGGATGAAATTTTTATGGCCTGTGATATACAAGAGGTCAGACTAGATGATCTAATGGTATTGCTCATTTGGGACAACTGAAGTATTTTAAACAGAAGATTGATGAATAAACAGGATTGTGATGGTGTGAATCTATGTAATTTTAAGATTCACAACCATTTTTACAAAGAAAACCAGCATTGTACAACACTAATGACCAGCAAGTATGACCTGATTCATAGAGTTTAAGGCAAGAAGGGGCCAGTAGATCATCTAGTCTGACCTCTAAGTAAACTAATGAGAAAGTCAGGAAATGCAAGTCACTTTTCCAGTGTGGCCAAGTCTCATGATTTTATCATAAATCTCATGGTATTCAATGTTCTTAAAACTCAAGACACAGATCTGTAATTGCATGGGAATCCCAACTTATATTTTTTTAAAGTAAATTTCTAGTCCTCATAGTATGGAGCAAAGCTTTAAAACATGGCCATTGTGCACCATAAAGACTCAGAAACCAGAACGCCCCATTTTTTAATCTCATGATTCTGGGGGACTTGACTCATGATTTCTGAACACTCGGGGTTGACAGTATTGCCTTTCCTACAGTAACTTAGCTACATAAACAGATTCAGGATATTTTATAGTATATAGGAAAAAATAGTAATGGAACTAAGAAATAATACATATGCAGCCTGGCCAAATTAATGTTGTTGTAGAAATCTTACATTTTAATTTCTTTATTTTATTTCAGTTCTCTAACCAGAAAGTTTACATTTTTCCCATTCAGTTTCCTGGTTTTGTTTTTATTTTAAATTTAGGAAGGGTTTAAAAAATAAATTACCTGTTTTTCATCACCACTGTGACGGGTTGGATCACAGAAACCCCCTTGGGAGCTGCCACCCGATGTGCCAAGACTACCCCTGCTTCTGTTTTCCCTGCCAGCTCAGGACTCCAGCACCCAGTCTTGCTGAATTAGACACTCCAGTCCACTTCAACACAGACCCAGGGTCTGAATTACTTGTCCCAAAGCTGCGAGTTTACCCAAAAACAGCTCACAGGAGTGTGCTTGTCTTTAGCACTCAGATGCCCAACTCCCAATGGGGTCTAAACCCAGATAAATCCGTTTTGCCCTGCATAAAGCTTATGCAGGGCAAACTCATAAATTGTTCGCCCTCTATAACACTGATAGAGAGATATGCACAGCTGTTTGCTCCCCCAGGTATTAATACATACTCTGAGTAAATTACTAAATAAAAAGTGATTTTATTAAATACAGACAGTAGGATTTAAGTGGTTCAAAGTAGTAACAGACAGAACAAAGTAAGTCACAAGCAAAATAAAATAAAATGCGCAAATCTATGCCTAATCAAACTAAATACAGATAATCTCACCCTCAGAGATGCTTCAGTAAGTTTTTCTCAGACTGGACACCTTCCAGGCCTGGGCACAATTCTTTCCCCTGGTACAGCTTTTGTTCCAGCTTAGGTGTTATCTAGGGGATTCTCCATGATGGCTCCTCTCCTCTCTCTCTTCTCTTCCACCCCTTTATATATCTTTTGCATAAGGCGGGAATCCTTTGTCCCTCTGGGTTTCCACCCCCCCTCACTGGAAAAGCACCAGGTTAAAGATGGATTCCAGTTCAGGTGACATAATCACATGTCACTGCAAGACTTCATTACTCACTTGCCAGCACACACATATACAGGAAGACTCAAAGGTAAATACAGCCATCTGCAGACAATGGGAGTCATCAAGATTCCAAACCATCCTTAATGGCCCACACTCTACATAATTACAATAGGCCCTCAGAGTTACATTTTATATTTCTAGTTTTAGATACAAGAGTGGTACATTTATACAAATCAGATGATCATACTCAGTAGATTATGCACTTTGTAATGATACCTTACAAGAGACCTTTTGCACGAAACTATCCCAGTTACATTATATTCACTTATATTTTTATAAAACCATATAGACTGCACAACGTCACAACCACATTCAGCAAATATGACTCAGGACACACGTAGGGAACAGATCTGTTGAGTAAGAAAGTGCTGTTTTTATGTATTCACTTTTCTGCCCATAACCACAGTTTAGTTCCATTCCATTGTACTTTCAGGGCTACCATTGTCTTCAGTGATGATGTCTTTCAGTTGATGTCTTTAAGCTCCACTTAGGAAGAAAAAATCAGTTTCACACATACAGAATGGGAAGAGACTGTCTAGGAAGGAGTACGGCAGAAAGGGATCTAGGGGTTATAGTGGACCACAAGCTAAATATGAGTCAACAGTGTGATGCTGTTGCAAAAAAAGCAAACATGATTCTGGGATGTATTAACAGGTGTGTTGTGAGCAAGACACGAGAAGTCATTCTTCCGCTCTACTCTGCTCTGGTTAGGCCTCAGCTGGAGTATTGTGTCCAGTTTTGGGCACTGCATTTCAAGAAAGATGTGGAGAAATTGGAAAGGGTCCAGAGAAGAGCAACAAGAATGATTAAAGGTCTTGAGAACATGACCTATGAAGGAAGGCTGAAAGAATTGGGTTTGTTTAGTTTGGAAAAGAGAAGACTGAGAGGGGACATGATAGCAGTTTTCAGGTATCTAAAAGGGTGTCATAAGGAGGAGGGAGAAAACTTGTTCACCTTAGCCTCTGAGGATAGAACAAGAAGCAATGGGCTTAAACTGCAGCAAGGGAGGTCTAGGTTGGACATTAGGAAAAAGTTCCTAACTGTCAGGGTGGTTAAACACTGGAATAAATTGCCTAGGGAGGTTGTGGAATCTCCATCTCTGAAGATATTTAAGAGTAGGTTAGATAAATGTCTATCAAAGATGGTCTAGACAGTATTTGGTCCTGCCATGCGGGCAGGGGACTGGACTCGATGACCTCTCGAGGTCCCTTCCAGTCCTAGAATCTATGAATCTATGAATCTATGATGTTTCTAAATGTCAAGAAGTTAAAAAATTAAGCCTCAATTCAGGAAACATCCCTTTTCAAGATAGCATTTAAGATGTGCTTAAGTTCCATTGAAGCATGTGGTTAAATCCATCCCTTATTAATTACACCGAGCCCTAATTCAGGAAAGATTTAAGTGCATTCTTAAATCCATCCTTTAAGGGATTAGAAAGTATTTCCTAACACTCAGGCCAGTCTACACCACCCTGAGTGACATAAGTTTCACCGGCATAAATACCACCACTTGTTGGGGGTGCTTTAATTATGTCGATGGGAGAGCTCTCTCCCATGGGCATAGAGCGGCTACACAAGAGATCCATCAGAATACCTGTACAGCTGTAAACTCTCTAATGTAGACATAACCTCAGTCTTCGTTCTCCTGTTTCTTATTTTCTTTGTTTCTTATTTCTCCGTGTTCTTTCATCCCACCCTGCCTCATTATACCCCGGTGCCAACTAAAACAACTTCCTCTCCATCCTTGCTGTTTACTCTCCTGAGATATTTATTGATGGCTTCGCCTCCCTTTATTCCTCACTCAGCCAAGGTGCTTTAATCTTTCCTCAGAAACTTCACGAATTACACCTCTTATATTATGCAAGATACAATACAAAGGGAGAGAATGCCAACCCTTTGGTTTCCAAAGCTAATTTGTGGCCTTGTAAATCATACAGAAACATTTTAACAGTTTGATTGTTTGCAAAGAGCATTGTAATCCTTTAATCTCC
>NW_020713288.1:0-1565 GCF_002925995.2 Terrapene triunguis | reverse complement strand
GGATAAGTGAGTTATAAAGGGAAGGGATCTCAATTTAAACCAGAAATGACTAAAATACATCTTTGACTGGATCTATGAATAAATCTATGACTGGGTTTGGACAGTACTTGCTTTTTAGGCAAAACAATGAATGATGCAATCTGAAGCTGGTATTGCGTCATACATGATATGAATTGCATCATGTTATTCCTAGAAGTCAGGGATGATGCAATCATAACGAAGCTTACATCACTCTGCTGAACAAATTGCCCTATATCAGCTCTAGAAATCATACAGTGTCGTGCTCTCTTATTTGTCAGTGTTTGATTTTGCAAAGGGACACACTTCTGTTTAGCCAAAGTGAGCAGAGATGCCTCGTACTTGTGTGAACAGTGCAGATAACTTCTGCTATGTTTGTGGTGAAGTGACTTTTGCATCACAAAAGCGCAGTATAACCACTATGGTTAAGAAAGCCTATCACCTTTCTTTTGGCTGCAAAATTGGAAATCAGGACAAGAGGTGGGCCCCACACATATGCTGCAACACTTGTGTTACAAATCTTCGCCAGTGGTTGAACAGGAAAAGGAAATCTGTGCCTTTTGCCGTGCCGATGATTTGGAGACAGCCAACAGATCATACCAGCAATTGTTACTTCTGCATGGTGCCTCCAGTTGGGAAAGGTGTGTCAAAGAAGAAAAAGTGGACTGTGCATTATCCAAACATTCCATCAGCTATACGCCCAGTACCCCACAGAGAAGGACTGCCGGTTCCTGATGCACCAGAATCATTCTCACTTGAGTCAGACGAGGAAGAGGATGAAACTTCTGGTCCTGAACCATCAATGTCACAGGACCCACATTTTCTCCCATCCTCCTCCTCTGAACCACACCTCATAACACAAGGTGAACTGAATGACCTTGTCAGGGATTTGGAACTACCCAAGAGTAAGGCAGAGCTGTTGGGCTCCAGACTACAGCAGTGGAATCTCCTGGCAGGTGATGTTAGGGTTTCCATGTTCCGGGACCGTCAAAATAATCTTGTCCCATTCTTCTTCATGGAAAGTGATCTTGTAGCCTGCAACAACATCGATGGTGTGATGGCAGCCCTCAACATCGTTCACGATCCAGATGAGTGGAGACTGTTCATTGATTCATCGATGACGAGTCTTAAAGCTGTTTTACTGCATAATGGCAATGTTTTGCCATCAATTCCAGTTGGTCATGCAGTCCATATGAAGGAAACCTAGGACAACATGAAACAACTTTTGAGGTGCATAAACTATGACCAACATCAGTGGCAGCTTTGTGGCGATTTGAAGGTTGTTGCTCTCTTGCTTGGTCTGCAGACTGGATACACAAAGTACTGCTGTTTTCTCTGCGAATGGGATAGTCGTGCAAGAGATTCCCACTACATCAAGAAAGATTGGCCACACCGACAGTCATTGGAGCCTGGGAGGAAAAGTGTTCAGCATCCACCACTTGTTGAATCAAGGAAGATTTTGTTACCACCCTTACACATCAAGCTGGGTCTGATGAAGAACTTTGTCAAGGCCATTGACAAAACACAAGCAGCTTTCAAGTACCTCC
>NW_020713287.1:0-4830 GCF_002925995.2 Terrapene triunguis | reverse complement strand
GCGAGGGTGATGATCAAATCAGCCAAATAAGTTTCCTAATCACAAACACTGGATTGAAGGCCACTCCTGCCTTGTAGCCATGGAAACAGTGTGCCGTGACCATGGGCTGACAGTTTGGGAGCTATGCATTCCTACATCCCCCCCTGTTTTATTTTATATGCGGTGTTTAGACAAAGCGCCTTCGCAGGGTAGCATACACAATGCCACTAGATTGGGTATACACTAAACAAAACAGCAAAATGAAACACCAAAAACCAAAACTAAGACCCCATACTATAAAAGGGTTTTTATCCACTCTTAGGGTAGCTATGACTAGATATAATCCTACCAAGGAGGAAAAACGTCCTGGCGGATGGCTTGAGCATAACATTTCAGCATATCAATTTGCTATTGCATGCAATTACTATTATCAGTAAGCTTAAAACAACACATTTCTTTTACTGTCTCACACCCCAGATGTTGCTGGGTGGTTTGCAGACAGGAACAAGGCAGGTACTTAACAGACCTTGCATTTCCGGGGCAACGGCCAGGCAGAAATCAAATTGATTTAATACTTTTGCCAGGTGGACCCAGATGTTAAACTGCAGCCGCTGCTTCATCTGGGGTTTGCCTTGGCACCCAGGGGCCAACAAAAAACTTCCCAATACACACAAAATAAGAAGTGAATTAGCATTAAGGCAAGCCAACAATGGTACAAAGTACAATACATTATACTTAGTACATAAAGTAAATACTCTATAAGCAGTCTAAAAGGCATACTTTTTAACTCGATATATATTTTAAAACATGTGAATTTGCCCTTGTACTTCAGAGATTTTTTGAACCTCTGGTAACAATGAAAGCAAATTTTGAAATCAATCAGGTTCTAAGCTGGTCCAATTAAAGGGTATCTGGAACCTAAGGGCTACTTAGAAAACTCTATCTGCAGGCCAGTAAATAATATAATTGCCTGCAGTGGTAGTGAGATTAAAATGTATGTCTTGTAATGTGGTGTCATTAACATACACACAGCTATCATTAGCTTGAAAAAGTAAGTGTCCTGTCAGGGTAGTTCCTTGTCCCCTACCCTCCCAGCAAACGTAGTCATAAACAGTGACAACTTCTCCTGGCTTCAGTTTACATATATACACTGAAGCTGTGGGGGTTCTAATGGCCAAAATGTCCATTGACTCCCTAACCCCATCCAAATGTCAGATGTAATCCCAGGAGCACTTACTAAAATCAATTGGGCATACCAGGTAGTCTAATTTCCCAGATGTCTTGGTGAATTACCCAATCCCACATGCATCCTCCCCATGGACCCGGCAGGATTCGGTATGTGGGAGCCCACACCCCCTCAACCGGTCCATATGCTTGGAAGGAGCACTGAGAACGTCTGCACTTCCACCCAGAAAGTCTCCAAGTATGTCTCCATGGCCACAGATCAGATGGTACTCCTGATGTGTCTGTAAGGGTAGTGGGCCAAGCCTGATGCTCTAGATCATTTCGAATGGCCATTAGCTAGTCATTCAGGAAATCCTGAATTTCTGAACATGCTAGATCCACTGCAATGCCTTCCCAGCCTCAGTGATATTCAATACCATCTCTGTCAGCAACTTCTGGGTCATTGTCTGTATTTGGATGTGTTACAGGGGTAATAGTGTAATAGAGGAGATGGCAGGGGCAATGGCAACAAGGTGCCTTTGGTACTTATCATTTAAAATCCAATTAGGGAGGGCAATACATGCTGAAGGACTTATTTAAAACACAGGGCGCAGCCTGTAGAATAAACCCCAAAATCCAATCAATACCACGTTCCCAAGAATGGGTTCCACAAGTTTCTTCCTGCTAGTGTATAATTCTTTGTTTCTTCACCAGGGTCAGTTCTTAATGTCTCTTGTAGTCAGGAATCCCTGGACTTTGTGGTTTCAATGAAGCAAGTGTTCCTTCTTCTCTTTTCCTGAAACAGTCATGGTTCAGCATCATACAGGGGAGAGGTTACTAGCACATCACCCTGTAATGGTTTTGTGTCTTCTAAAAAAATTCAAAGGCACAGTAGGTCTGTTAGTGGACAAGGGAGAGGTTACTAGCACTTCACCTTGTCTTTTTTTCCTTTTTCCTGCTGTCCAGACGGCACAGCAGAGCTAGAAGAAGAAATAGGCTAATCATCAGTCAAAGAGTCCTCCCGAGGTGGAGGGGTCTTTTTACAGTGAAAAGCATGGGTCCAGGCAGTCAGTCCTTGGCACTTCACAGCAGTGTTGGTGGCTAACAGGACTTGGAAAGGGCCTTTCCAGCATGGAGCCAAAGCAGTCTTTCGTTGATGGACTTTACATAGACTCAGTCTCCTGGTTTTAATTAATGGCAGGGCTGCTAGGGTCTTTGGGTAGCACTTCTCTACCTGTGAAAAAAACCTAACACATTTCATTAATGCCTGGCAGTGTTTTGCAGATTTTACAGCTGCTTGGGCACATTCAAGCCCCCCCCCTTTTCTTGGGGGTCAGCCAAGTTTTGGCTGTGACCTTGGATGAGCCTGCTAGCTGTATTTTCCTCTCAGTTAACTCATTCCGTGCTTTTTCCTCTTCTCCCTTTCTCAGCTTCTTTTAACCTACAAAGAAAACTTCCACTCTTCACTCATACACCTTTTCCCAACAATGAACACATACACATTGCCTTTATACAGTACATTAGTCTTATTATTCAATGTATGCCATGTACACCCTTCCAGTAAAATAACTTTATTACAGAGCTTTGGAGCAACAAACCAGGACAAGCACACCCACTTTTGAGGAGTTCACTCGGTACAACCTCAGGTGTCTAATAGCTTTCCTCCCTCCCCAGCCCTCTGGCTAAAAATCTGAGGTAGCCAGAAGGATCCCATGGGCAATATGGGGAGTGGGTTAACCTTCCATGTCCTTGCTTTCAAACACACAGTGATCTAAAAAAGATAACACAACCTATATTGGTAGGTTTGCATTTCCTTTACCTCTGCTACAATATACACTGCACATATTCTGGGAAAAATGCACACCCTATCCACAATTCAATTTCCACAACACTAGCCACATCAATTTCTATACAAGGTGTAACTATTTCTTTTGTGCTTACAAACACGGGGGCATTTGGAGGAGTCCACTAAAGGGGCTAGTGGACTCCTCCAAATGCCCTGCCCGTAGCTGGTCACTGACCAAGTGCTGGAGGGCCTCCAGCTTGTCCAGAGGAAGCGGCCACTGCGCAACCCATACGGGCTCGTCAGTGAGCCAATGGAGGGGGAGGGCCGTACGCCTAATCATCAATATGGATGGTGGCAGTGAACTGTGTTAATAAATCACGGCCCCACAGGTTGAGGTGGACGGGGAGAATAATAGGCCGGATACGGGCTCGGCGGGTGCCTTGGGGTGCCCTAACCTCCAACCATCGGGCACTTCATTGTGAGTCCTGCGCTCCGCCCACACCCCAAACCGCCGGAGCCTGCTCTGTGGGCCAATGGGCGGGCCACTGCGCGGCAGCGATGACGGTGACGTCTGCCCCAAAGTCGATAACACCCTCGAACGGCTGATCGTTGAGGCAATAAATGCGTTTGGGTTGGGGTGCTTACGTCCGCACACGCCTGTAGCAACTCTGCCAGGGTCGAAGGACTTAGAGGACTCGCTCGCAGCGGGGACCCTGTGAAACGCGCGACGGACACACTGGCCAATGATGGGAAAAGCTGCCCGGGGCGTGCCCACCGCCTGCTCGGGGATGCCCGAAAACTGCCCCGCGCCATATAACTGCTCAGCGAGATAAGCCCCCCCACCTTGTGCTGCCGCCGCAAGCGCCTCTCGCTGGTACTCGCTATCCCACACAACGTATTGCGCAGGAGACAGCACCATGCGACACATGTCTTTCCAATCTTGGGGGAGCAAGTGATAACCGTTTGACACACCTTCCAAGATCCCCCGGAGCTCGCGCAGAACTGAGTAGGGGAGAGCCTCCCAGTCCACTATCTGCCCCCCATTTCCATTATCCCGCCAAGAGACGGGAAACGCCTCGAACCAACAGCTGGATTCCTCGCCGGTCAAGAGACCGGCCTCGCGCGCTGGCTGCACCGCCGCGGCGACAGCGCCCCCCCCCGCCCGACCGGTGGGCAGGGGGGAGCCGCCGTGGGCGGCGGCGCAGGGAGGGTCAGCTGCGGGTAGGAGGGGGGTGGCCCATCACCTGGGGGCACAAGGGAGACCGGCTTGGGGCCGTCGGGGCCGACCCCCTCCAGCGCCTCCTTACAACGCTGCCAGAGCAGCAGGTGCTGAACTGGGGCACGGGGTTCACTATACAAGATGATCCCAATCCGTATCCAATCAAAAAGCTGTAACGACCCGCAGTCAGGATACCAGGGGCACTGACGATCTATTTCCCTTAGAAGGTTCTCAATATGAGCGACCGGGACAACGACACATAATTGTTGCCATATAATCTTTTGTAACTCTCTTGCGTGCTCCTTCTGGGCACTGGAAAGTTCCCCCCCCCCCATACTCACGAATCAGGGGCGGAAAACGGCCACGGGGGTGCACTCGGCATGTCCAGCCGGTGAGCAGGGGGTTATCACGTCGGGGTCACCAGCTGTGGCGACGACACAGGAAAGGAAACAGAACGCCTGGTCTGTGGTAGTCAGAGAGCTTCACAAGCCTCCTGCAAAAAGCCTCAAGCCAAAAGCCTCCCAGGAAAACTTTTCCTGGGGTTTTTATTTCCTGTGCTTACTCTGTTTACAACACTTCTCAGTGGTCAAATTCTTGCGCATAGAAAAGGCATGCAGTGTACATCAACATGAGATAACAAACCCATCTCTTGTGCACGTGAACACCAGCTGCGAGGGTGATG
>NW_020713286.1:0-1243 GCF_002925995.2 Terrapene triunguis | reverse complement strand
GGGCTGCAGTGCTGCCAAGCGTGCAAGGGCAGGGCACGTCCGGTGCACTCCCACCCCAGGTGTTAGGAATCAGGGCCTGCAGCAGAGCCTGTTGCCAAGCCCCCTAATGAGCACGGCTGGCCTGTGGTAGGCTGCCTGACTGGCTGCACTGCCTGGCTGGTGAGAAGAGTCCGAAGAACAGCTTTTAAGCCCAGCAGCAGCAGTCTGGCGGCTGTTCAAAGCATTTGCCTATGACTCTGAGTGTGACGGCTCCTGCACCTGCTGTTCCCAGCCTTGCTCCTGCCATGTTCTAATTCTGCTCCTCGCTTACTCCTGCCCTTGGCCCAGCCCTGCTCCTGCCTTGCCTCACTCCAGATAACCTGCTCCTGACCTGTGGCTCCAATTCCTGACTTTGACTCTGAGTCTTGGCTCTGGCACCTGGCCTCCAGCTCTGACCCTGGCTATTGACTCCTACTGTAACTACTAGGCATGACCACCACATCACAGTCTCTGACACCAGGGCTGCAATGCCCCTGAGCTGGTGAGGGCTGGGCATGTCTGGTGCATTCCCACACCAGAGCTTTCAGTAGAGCTCACAGCTAACGGTGTGGCAGGGTTTGGGACACTGGAAAGAAGACTTGGGATGAAAGAACTTGCAGGGGGCTCTCACAATACCCAGCAAGCGAGCAGGCCAGCCATGGTGCACAGACCCAGAGTTCCAGCCCATGCAAAGGGATTCCCTTCCCAGCCATTGCAGTCTGGGAATAGGTGTGTCTCTTGTGTAAGTCCTGGGGCCAGAAGACTTTCAGGGATGGAATTCTGGGGAAAAGGCAAGTTTGGCCATCTTCATTCACATGAATTATAATTAGGGCCCTACCAAATTCACAGTCCATTTTGGTCAATTTCACTGTCATAGGATTTTAAAAGTCATAAATTTCATTATTTCAGCTATTTAAATCTGAAATGTCACAGTGTTGTAACTGTAGGGGCCTGACCCAAAAGGGGGTTGTTGCGGGGATCACAAGGTTATTGCAGGGGGGTTGTGGTATTGCCACCCTTACTTCTGTGATGCTCCTGGTGGCAGCACTGCCTTCAGAGCTGGCGGCCAGAGAGTGGTGGCTGCTGGCTGGGATCCCAGCTCTGAAGGCAGCGCCATCGCCAGCACCAGCGCAGAAGTAAGGATGGCATGGTAGGTTATCGCCACATTTATTTCTGCGCTGCCGCCTTCAGAGCTGGTCACCCGGCTAGCAGCTGCCACTCTCTG
>NW_020713285.1:0-1232 GCF_002925995.2 Terrapene triunguis | reverse complement strand
GGGCTGCAATGCCGCCAAGCGTGCAAGCGCAGGGCACGTCCGGTGCACTCCCACCCCAGGTGTTAGGAATCAGGGCCTGCAGCAGAGCCTGTTGCCAAGCCCCCTAATGAGCACGGCTGGCCTGTGGTAGGCTGCCTGACTGGCTGCACTGCCTGGCTGGTGAGAAGAGTCCAAAGAACAGCTTTTAAGCCCAGCAGCAGCAGTCTGGCGGCTGTTCAAAGCATTTGCCTATGACTGAGTGTGACGGCTCCTGCACCTGCTGTTCCCAGCCTTGCTCCTGCCATGTTCTAATTCTGCTCCTCCCTCACTCCTGCCCTTGGCCCAGCCCTGCTCCTGCCTTGCCTCACTCCAGATAACCTGCTCCTGACCTGCGGCTCCAATTCCTGACTTTAACTCTGAGTCTTGGCTCTGGCACCTGGCCTCCAGCTCTGACCCTGGCTATTGACTCCTACTGTAACTACTAGGCATGACCACCACATCACAGTCTCTGACACCAGGGCTGCAATGTCCCTGAGCTGGTGAGGGCTGGGCATGTCTGGTGCATTCCCACACCAGAGCTTTCAGTAGAGCTCACAGCTAACGGTGTGGCAGGGTTTGGGACACTGGAAAGAAGACTTGGGATGCAAGAACTTGCAGGGGGCTCTCACAATACCCAGCAAGCGAGCAGGCCAGCCATGGTGCACAGACCCAGAGTTCCAGCCCATGCAAAGGGATTCCCTTTCCAGCCATTGCAGTCTGGGAATAGGTGTGTCTCTTGTGTAAGTCCTGGGGCCAGAAGACTTTCAGGGATGGAATTCTGGGGAAAAGGCAAGTCTGGCCATCTTCATTCACATGAATTATAATTAGGGCCCTACCAAATTCACAGTCCATTTTGGTTAATTTCACTGTCATAGGATTTTAAAAATCATAAATTTCATTATTTCAGCTATTTAAATCTGAAACGTCACAGTGTTGTAACTGTAGGGGCCTGACCCAAAAGGGGGTTGTTGCGGGGATCACAAGGTTATTGCAGGGGGGTTGTGGTATTGCCACCCTTACTTCTGTGATGCTCCTGGTGCCTTCAGAGCTGGCGGCCAGAGAGTGGTGGCTGCTGGCTGGGATCCCAGCTCTGAAGGCAGCGCCATCGCCAGCACCAGCGCAGAAGTAAGGATGGCATGGTAGGTTATTGCCACATTTATTTCTGCACTGCCGCCTTCAGAGCTGGTCACCCGGCTAGCAGCTGCCACTCTCTG
>NW_020713284.1:0-1917 GCF_002925995.2 Terrapene triunguis | reverse complement strand
AGGATGGCGGAAGGGGTAAAGAATGAAGAGGAGAGCTCTGAGTTGGGAAATCTGTCTGTACAATTTATGAATTCTCTGTATGTAGTTTTACCAAGCTGCAAAGTCCATTTTGACCGTGAGGTCCCTTTGTCTTCTCTATTGTCTGTTTGCCTCCATGTCGGACTGAAATCCCAGCAACAGAGGTAGTTTAACTTAAGTACTTGACTATTTACATGTAATTGTTGTAGACAATAGTTGAAGCTCAACAAATTTGGACTAAATAAGGAGCAAATGTTTCCCAGTGATGATGATTAATCATTGGAACAACTTGCCAGGAGTGGTGCTTCCTCCATCACTTGAAATCTTTCAATCAGAACTGGAGGTTTTTGGAAAAGATGTGCTCTGGGTCTGTGGTATGTAGGAGGTCAGACCAGAAGATAATCCCAATGATCCTTGTGGCATTCTAATCCCTGACTATGGGTCTGCCTGTGTGGGTTCTGTGCATGCAGGGAGGCAGGATGATGGACTTGTGATTGGGAGTCCGGGGTGTGGAGTCTGTTTGCAGCTCTGACACGGCCTCACTGCCTGACCTAACCTCTCCGCATCGGTTTCCTTTTCTGCACAAAGCTCACCTGACAGGCGCTTGGGAGGCTGAAATCATTCATGCTTCACAAGTGCTTGGAGCTCCGTGGCCAGGGGGTGCTCTAGAAGTGCAAAGTATCATTATAGTGTTACTGTTTCTTGAGACACCGGTTTGGTATGCATGGGTCCATGACGTCTGCCTGGTGCACCTGGGCAGCATCTGTGCGTGCATTGCTGTTACCCTACCCAAGGGGGTGAACCCAGTCTCCAAGAGGTGTCAGGTCAGCCTTGTCTAAAGACTTTCATTTTATTTTAGTGCCCAAAATAATTTTATTAGTAGCAAAATTATAGGGCTCATGCAGCCCACTTAGGCATATTTACAGCACCTTGATGTCAGTAGCCCATTTAGAGGTCTCTGTTTATTTCTGGCTGCGAATGAAACCCTGGACAACCCTATCCACGGTACAGCTTTCACACTTCAGTGCCGTGTCTGTGTGTGCATTCCCCCTGCCCCATGCAGCGGATCACACTTCCTGCCCCTTCCTTGCTTTCTGAGGTCTGGGGGATTAGTATAAATGAAATATAACCAGCCCTGCAACTGCTCCTTTTCTTCCTGACTCTGACTGGGAGCATCCAGCGCTGCCCTCACGTCCAGCCCAAATGAGACAGGACTGCTTGTTTGGTGAGAATAAAAGAGTTGGAGGAATCTGTGGAATTTGCAGGGAAACATTCTTTCCTTCTCAAGTAAATAAAACATCACCCCCAGGTCCTGGCAGCAGCTCGCTTCTTTCTGCACAAATTGGGGCCACTGCAATTTCTTGCTGAGAAGCCTTCGCCTGCAGCCAAGCTTCCCGGCAGGCAGCAAACCCCAGAGGTGGGGAGGGATCAGAGCACTGGCTACCCGCACTGACATGGAAGCAGCTAGCCGCATAGGGGAAAGGAGGCACCCACACGCATGTGCCATTGCTGTGCACAGGGGCTAGGTGGGCTGGCCTTTGCCTTTCCCTTTCATTCCCCACCCCCTGAGGTAGGGCTGGGAGTGTGAGCGTGAGGTGGCGTAGTGCGAGAGGTGGGGAAGAGATGGATGGTGGGGGTGGATTGGGATGCTTGGGTCTAAAGATCATCTCAGCATGTAGACGCTCATTCTGTTCTAGAAGCGTGGGTATGTGTGTGCATGCGCTAATGTACTCTGTGCACGCGCGTGTGTATGTGTGCGTGCGTGTGCGCACACAAGCTCTCTGTATGTATAGAAACACATGGAGCTGTGCCTGTGTACAAACACCTGCCTGCCTGCATGTGCAGGGACTGTGGGTGTTTGTGGGTGAGTGTGCAGGGACTGCGGGTGTTTGTAGGTGA
>NW_020713283.1:0-1901 GCF_002925995.2 Terrapene triunguis | reverse complement strand
AGGATGGCGGAAGGGGTAAAGAATGAAGAGGAGAGCTCTGAGTTGGGGAATCTGTCTGTACAATTTATGAATTCTCTGTATGTAGTTTTACCAAGCTGCAAAGTCCATTTTGACTGTGCGGTCCCTTTGTCTTCTCTATTGTCTGTTTGCCTCCATGTCAGACTGAAATCCCAGCAACAGAGGTAGTTTAACTTAAGTACTTGACTATTTACATGTAATTGTTGTAGACAATAGTTGAAGCTCAACAAATTTGGACTAAATAAGGAGCAAATGTTTCCCAGTGATGATGATTAATCATTGGAACAACTTGCCAAGAGTGGTGCTTCCTCTATCACTTGAAATCTTTCAATCAGAACTGGAGGTTTTTGGAAAAGATGTGCTCTGGGTCTGTGGTATGTAGGAGGTCAGACTAGAAGATGATCCCAATGATCCTTGTGGCATTATAATCCCTGACTATGGGTCTGCCTGTGTGGGTTCTGTGCATGCAGGGAGGCAGGATGATGGACTTGTGATTGGGAGTCCGGGGTGTGGAGTCTGTTTGCAGCTCTGACACGGCCTCACTGCCTGACCTAAGCTCTCTGCATCTGTTTCCTTTTCTGCACAAAGCTCACCTGACAGGCGCTTGGGAGGCTGAAATCATTCATGCTTCACAAGTGCTTGGAGCTCTGTGGCCAGAGGGTGCTCTAGAAGTGCAAAGTATCATTATAGTGTTACTGTTTCTTGAGACACCGGTTTGGTATGCATGGGCCCATGACGTCTGCCTGGTGCACCTGGGCAGCATCTGTGCGTGCATTGCTGTTACCCTACCCATGGGGGTGAACCCAGTCTCCAAGAGGTGTCAGGTCAGCCTTGTCTAAAGACTTTCATTTTATTTTAGTGCCCAAAATAATTTTATTAGTAGCAAAATTATAGGGCTCATGCAGCCCACTTAGGCATATTTACAGCACCTTGATGTCAGCAGCCAATTTAGAGGTCTCTGTTTATTTCTGGCTGCGAATGAAACCCTGGACAACCCTATCCACGGTACAGCTTTCACACTCCAGTGCCGTGTCTGTGTGTGCATTCCCCCTGCCCCGTGCAGCGGATCACACTTCCTGCCCCGTCCTTTCTTTCTGAGGTCTGGGGGATTAGTATAAATGAAATATAACCAGCCCTGCAACTGCTCCTTTTCTTCCTGACTCTGACTGGGAGCATCCAGCGCTGCCCTCACGTCCAGCCCAAATGAGACCCGACTGCTTATTTGGTGGGAATAAAAGAGTTGGAGGAATCTGTGGAATTTGCAGGGAAACATTCTTTCCTTCTCAAGTAAATAAAACATCACCCCCAGGTCCTGGCAGCAGCTCGCTTCTTTCTGCACAAATTGGGGCCACTGCAATTTCTTGCTGAGAAGCCTTCGCCTGCAGCCAAGCTTCCCGGCAGGCAGCAAACCCCAGAGGTGGGGAGGGATCAGAGCACTGGCTACCCGCACTGACATGGAAGCAGCTAGCCGCATAGGGGAAAGGAGGCACCACACGCATGTGCCATTGCTGTGCACAGGGGCTAGGTGGGCTGGTCTTTGCCTTTCCCTTTCATTCCCCACCCCCTGAGGTAGGGCTGGGAGTGTGAGCGTGAGGTGGCGTAGTGCGAGAGGTGGGGAAGAGATGGATGGTGGGGGTGGATTGGGATGCTTGGGTCTAAAGATCATCTCAGCATGTAGACGCTCATTCTGTTCTAGAAGCGTGGGTATGTGTGTGCATGCGCTAATGCACTCCGTGCACGCGCGTGTGTATGTGTGCGTGCGTGTGCGCACACAAGCTCTCTGTATGTATAGAAACACATGGAGCTGTGCCTGCGTACAGACACCTGCCTGCCTGCGTGTGCAGGGACTGTGGGTGTTTGTGGGTGAGTGTGCGGGGACTGCG
>NW_020713282.1:0-1301 GCF_002925995.2 Terrapene triunguis | reverse complement strand
ACTGAAATGCAGCCACCTCTGGGGTGGGGCACAGCAGCTATTTAACCATCACACAGCAACACTGCACAGAGATTACTCACTCAGCACTGAAGTGCAGCCACCTCTGGGGTGGGGCGCAGCACCTATTTAACCGCCACACAGCAACACTGCACAGAGATTGCTCACTCAGGGCTGAAATGTAGCCAGCTTTGGACAGAGCCTGCGCAGCTCTTCCAAGTTCTGGGCGAGCTCCCCAAGGTTTGTCTGCATTACTGGCACACCAAATGTCCCATGACGTCTTTCATAGGACTGCGGGGGTTTCCCCAGCCCGGCTTTCCAGTCTTCATGATGTTGTGCTGTGCATTGGCGGTTGCCATCCTCCACCCCAGAGGTGGCTGCAATTGAGTGATGTAGGCGCAATGTGACCTGAAACCCTTATTATCCTCCTTCAGACACGCTCCTCGTTTGCATGCTGAGGGCATCCTCCTGCCTGAGGATTTCACTTGCTCCTTTCCCACTGGAGTCCTCCAGCCCCCCTCCGTGATGACGAGGATGGTTGCTGTGGAAATGATGATGAGGCAGCTGGTGGGGATGGAGGGGGGCTGGGATTTCAGGGGGGGCTGGGAGAGGAAGCAAGGAACCTGAGCCAGAGGGAGCCGGAGGCCTGCAACAGGCCCTAAGTGACAGAGGAGGAGGAGGCAGGTTGCTCGCAAGATTAACCCGCTCCCAGCCATCTCCCCTCACAGGCCCCGCTCTGGCACCTGCCGAAACCGAGCCAGACCCCCCAGATTTCACGGGGAGCAGGTTCAGCCCCGACGGTCTGAGTCGGAGCGCTGCTGTCTCCTCGGCTCCCTCTGAATGCCAGGGCAGCTCGGGAGGGGTGCGGGCAGCAGGGCCGTGTCGGTGTCCAGCCCCCTGCTCCGCTCAGCCCGTCGCCAGCTGGAGGTGCCTGACCAGGGGAATGGGCCTGCCAGCTAAGGCTCTGGCTTAGGATTCCCGGGTTCAGCTCCTGACTCTGCCACTGCCTCCCCATGTGCCCTTGGGCACATCACTTTGTCTCTGGGCCCCCTGTAAGGCCACTGATCCCTCCTTTGGGGCAGAGCTGCTCGCTCACTGGGTGTCCATCCAGTACCTAGCACAACAGGGCTTCGATCTCAGCGGCAGCCTCGCAGTGACGCTGCAATTCCAACAATTAATAATAATAAATCGAGGCCGATTTGCCACCCCAGCTTTCCTACAAACCCTCGTTTTCTGCCTCGCTGCCGCCGCGTTTGAAACCCGGCGCCCTGGAGTGACGTCGTTAACATCCCGGCCGAGGCCGA
>NW_020713281.1:0-1267 GCF_002925995.2 Terrapene triunguis | reverse complement strand
CTGAAATGCAGCCACCTCTGGGGTGGGGCACAGCAGCTATTTAACCGCCACACAGCAACACCGCACAGAGATTACTCACTCAGCACTGAAGTGCAGCCACCTCTGGGGTGGGGCGCAGCACCTATTTAACCGCCACACAGCAACACTGCACAGAGATTGCTCACTCAGTGCTGAAATGCAGCCAGCTTTGGACAGAGCCTGCGCAGCTCTTCCAAGTTCTGGGCGAGTTCCCCAAGGTTTGTCTGCATTTCTGGCACACCAAATGTCCCATGATGTCTTTCATAGGATTGCGGGGGTTTCCCCAGCCCGGCTTTCCAGACTTCATGATGTTGTGCTGTGCATTGGCGGTTGCCATCCTCCACCCCAGAGGTGGCTGCAATTGAGTGATGTAGGCACAATGTGACCTGAAACCCTTATTATCCTCCTTCAGACACGCTCCTCGTTTGCATGCTGAGGGCATCCTCCTGCCTGAGGATTTCACTTGCTCCTTTCCCACTGGAGTCCTCCAGCCCCCCTCCGTGATGACGAGGATGGTTGCTGTGGAAATGATGATGAGGCAGCTGGTGGGGATGGAGGGGGGCTGGGATTTCAGGGGGGGCTGGGAGAGGAAGCAAGGAACCTGAGCCAGAGGGAGCCGGAGGAGGCAGGCTGCTCGCAAGATTAACCCGCTCCCAGCCATCTCCCCTCACAGGCCCCGCTCTGGCACCTGCCGAAACCGAACCAGACCCCCCAGATTTCACGGGGAGCAGGTTCAGCCCCGACGGCCTGAGTCGGAGCGCTGCTGTCTCCTCGGCTCCCTCTGAATGCCAGGGCAGCTCGGGAGGGGTGCGGGCAGCAGGGCCGTGTCGGTGTCCAGCCCCCTGCTCCGCTCAGCCCGTCGCCAGCTGGAGGTGCCTGACCCGGGGAATGGGCCTGCCAGCTAAGGCTCTGGCTTAGGATTCCCGGGTTCAGCTCCTGACTCTGCCACTGCCTCCCCATGTGCCCTTGGGCACATCACTTTGTCTCTGGGCCCCCTGTAAGGCCACTGATCCCTCCTTCGGGGCAGAGCTGCTCGCTCACTGGGTGTCCATCCAGCACCTAGCACAACAGGGCTTCGATCTCAGCGGCAGCCTCGCAGTGACGCTGCAATTCCAACAATTAATAATAATAAATCGAGGCCGATTTGCCACCCCAGCTTTCCTACAAACCCTCGTTTTCTGCCTCGCTGCCGCCGCGTTTGGAACCCGGCGCCCTGGAGTGACGTCGTTAACATCCCGGCCGAGGCCGA
>NW_020713280.1:0-2634 GCF_002925995.2 Terrapene triunguis | reverse complement strand
GCTCCAGCTCTAGGCCTGCCGGACCTAGTTAAGCCATTCCAACTGTATGTGCATGAACGGAGAGGGGTGGCCCTGGGAGTGCTTACCCAGCTATTAGGTGCCTGGAAGCGTCCTGTGGCATATTTCTCTAAACAACTGGATCAAGTTTCAAAGGGATGGCCAGCCTGTTTGAGGGCGGTCGCAGCAACTGCCCTAGTCCTTGGGGAAGCTGAGAAATTGACACTGGGAGGAGTTGTGCAAGTGTATACTCCCCATATGGTTCAAGCCCTGCTGGATACTAAGGGTGGTCTCTGGCTTACACAGGCTCGGGTTGCTCGGTATCAAGCAAAACTGTTAGAAAATCCTGAAGTTACCCTACAGACCTGTCCCTCCCTTAACCCAGCCACCCTGTTACCGGAGACAGAGGAGCAGGAACATGACTGTCTGGAAATCATAGATGTCCAATACTCCAGCCGCCCAGACTTAAAAGATCAACCCCTCCCTAATGCTGATTATGAGTGGTATACTGACGGCAGCAGTACAGTTGTAAACGGACAGAGGAGGGCAGGCTATGCTATTGTATCTCTCCATAAGACTGTGGAAGCAGAGGGTTTACCTGCTGGGACATCAGCTCAGCTGGCTGAATTGGTAGCCTTAACCCGTGCACTTGAACTGTCAAAAGGAAAAAAGGTTAACATTTTTACTGATTCCAGATATGCCTTTGGAATACTACACGCCCATGCCGGTCTGTGGAAGGAAAGAGGAATGTTGACAGCCCAAGGTTCTCCGGTTAAACATGGGCCTCAAATTCTCCGGCTTTTAGAAGCGGTACAGCTCCCCTCAGAAGTAGCAGTGATACACTGCAAGGCTCATCAAAGAGAAGATCAAGATGTGGCTAAGGGTAATGCCAGGGCGGACAGAGAGGCCAAGCGAGCTGCTACCCTGGAACCACAGGAAGCTAAAGATGCCCATATGCATGCCCTCATCCCATCAGTGGGGGAGCTCCCGACCCCTCAGTACTCTCACGAAGAGAGGAACCTAGCCAACACACTTAGGCTCCGGGAAAAGGAGGGATGGCTCCACTCCACGGAAGGAAAAATCCTCCTACCAAGGAATCTAATACGGCCAGTACTACAGAAACTACATCAGTCTACCCACGCAGGTAGAGAAGCTCTTTCCCAGCTTATGAATAAATATTTTCTAACCTCTGGACTTAGGCCTCTGGCCTCCCAGGTGCAGGCTGAATGTTTAGTCTGCCAAAAGAACAACCCTCGACCTGGAGTGTCAGTGCCACCAGCCACTCTGGAACCTACCCCAGGCCCAGGACTAGTTTGGCAAATAGATTTTACTGAGTTCCCCCGGACCCAAGGATTCAGATACCTTCTCGTCTTAGTGGATCGATTCAGCGGATGGCCTGAAGCCTTCCCATGTCGTAACAACACTGCCAAAACGGTGGCTCTTAAGTTTGTCAAGGAAATCATTCCTCGCTTTGGACTCCCCCAGTGGATGGAATCTGACAACGGAACACACTTTACATCCCAAGTTGTTCAGAAGATATCGGATGCCCTGCAAATCCCCTGGAAGCTCCACACTCCATGGCGACCGCAGGCCAGTGGGGTAGTGGAACGCACAAATCAGACACTTAAGCGGCACCTCTCAAAGGTCTGCCAAGAGGCTTCCCTTAAGTGGCCTGATGCTCTACCCCTTGTTTTGCTCCGCATTCGCGCTCTCCCTAAGGGCAGGTTAGGGCTCAGTCCCTTCGAGATTATGTTTGGAAGGGCATGGCCTATGAACGGTACACCGGTTCTGGCAGGGGAGTGGGAGGTAGGCTGTGGTTTCTTATCTCAGTACATGTGCTCTCTGTCTGCTGTTCTTTGTTCTCTCCACAGGTACACCAAAGATTTGCAGCCTCTCCCGCTGGATGCCCCGATCCACTCCTTGCAGCCAGGTGACTCCGTACTCGTTCGGACCTGGAAGGACGAGCCTCTCCAAGAGAAGTGGAAGGGACCCCACACCGTCCTGCTGGTCTCCCATACAGCAGCAAAGGTCGAAGGACACAAGAACTGGATTCATCACTCTCGCCTGAAAGCAGTGCCTGCTCCTGAACGGTGGACCGTCCAGCCTGCAGAGAAGACTGCCAGCGACGACCTGGGACTTAAGCTGTTATTCAAAAGACAATAAGGCCTGCTGGGAATGCCCTGTGATCTCTTTGGACAGTCACAGCGTACTCCCCGCGAGAACTCTGAGCGTTGGTTGTGTTTGTTTTCACAGGGCCGGCCTAACCTGGTGGCCTGGTCCCTTTTCCTTTTAGTCTGCCTGCTATTGGTAATTGTTATTTTGTGGGTATTTGGGGAATTGTAATTGTCAGGCCCTAGGGTCACCTGCCCAGCATGAGTTCAGGTCCAGGGTCTGCCACAGTGGTACTCTTTGCCATAGGGACACTCCTCTCGTTTCCTCCCGTTTCCCCCCGACCACATGCGGGATGGAAAGAAGTCCCGGCATACCCTCTCATTGAGGACCCCAGCTTCATAGCACTCAATCATATCTTGTCCACAGAATATGAGAAAACTCAGCCAAAAGCTTGTTGAGTATTCTCAAAGGAGGAAGTTGTTGACGTCACCAGGCATCACCATCACGCCAGGTGACTCAGGAGGG
>NW_020713279.1:0-2634 GCF_002925995.2 Terrapene triunguis | reverse complement strand
GCTCCAGCTCTAGGCCTGCCGGA
Source organism: Terrapene triunguis (assembly GCF_002925995.2). Classification (NCBI taxonomy): domain Eukaryota; kingdom Metazoa; phylum Chordata; order Testudines; family Emydidae; genus Terrapene; species Terrapene triunguis. Next base: position 2,611 of record NW_020713279.1, on the reverse strand, counting down.
CCTAGTTAAGCCATTCCAACTGTATGTGCATGAACGGAGAGGGGTGGCCCTGGGAGTGCTTACCCAGCTATTAGGTGCCTGGAAGCGTCCTGTGGCATATTTCTCTAAACAACTGGATCAAGTTTCAAAGGGATGGCCAGCCTGTTTGAGGGCGGTCGCAGCAACTGCCCTAGTCCTTGGGGAAGCTGAGAAATTGACACTGGGAGGAGTTGTGCAAGTGTATACTCCCCATATGGTTCAAGCCCTGCTGGATACTAAGGGTGGTCTCTGGCTTACACAGGCTCGGGTTGCTCGGTATCAAGCAAAACTGTTAGAAAATCCTGAAGTTACCCTACAGACCTGTCCCTCCCTTAACCCAGCCACCCTGTTACCGGAGACAGAGGAGCAGGAACATGACTGTCTGGAAATCATAGATGTCCAATACTCCAGCCGCCCAGACTTAAAAGATCAACCCCTCCCTAATGCTGATTATGAGTGGTATACTGACGGCAGCAGTACAGTTGTAAACGGACAGAGGAGGGCAGGCTATGCTATTGTATCTCTCCATAAGACTGTGGAAGCAGAGGGTTTACCTGCTGGGACATCAGCTCAGCTGGCTGAATTGGTAGCCTTAACCCGTGCACTTGAACTGTCAAAAGGAAAAAAGGTTAACATTTTTACTGATTCCAGATATGCCTTTGGAATACTACACGCCCATGCCGGTCTGTGGAAGGAAAGAGGAATGTTGACAGCCCAAGGTTCTCCGGTTAAACATGGGCCTCAAATTCTCCGGCTTTTAGAAGCGGTACAGCTCCCCTCAGAAGTAGCAGTGATACACTGCAAGGCTCATCAAAGAGAAGATCAAGATGTGGCTAAGGGTAATGCCAGGGCGGACAGAGAGGCCAAGCGAGCTGCTACCCTGGAACCACAGGAAGCTAAAGATGCCCATATGCATGCCCTCATCCCATCAGTGGGGGAGCTCCCGACCCCTCAGTACTCTCACGAAGAGAGGAACCTAGCCAACACACTTAGGCTCCGGGAAAAGGAGGGATGGCTCCACTCCACGGAAGGAAAAATCCTCCTACCAAGGAATCTAATACGGCCAGTACTACAGAAACTACATCAGTCTACCCACGCAGGTAGAGAAGCTCTTTCCCAGCTTATGAATAAATATTTTCTAACCTCTGGACTTAGGCCTCTGGCCTCCCAGGTGCAGGCTGAATGTTTAGTCTGCCAAAAGAACAACCCTCGACCTGGAGTGTCAGTGCCACCAGCCACTCTGGAACCTACCCCAGGCCCAGGACTAGTTTGGCAAATAGATTTTACTGAGTTCCCCCGGACCCAAGGATTCAGATACCTTCTCGTCTTAGTGGATCGATTCAGCGGATGGCCTGAAGCCTTCCCATGTCGTAACAACACTGCCAAAACGGTGGCTCTTAAGTTTGTCAAGGAAATCATTCCTCGCTTTGGACTCCCCCAGTGGATGGAATCTGACAACGGAACACACTTTACATCCCAAGTTGTTCAGAAGATATCGGATGCCCTGCAAATCCCCTGGAAGCTCCACACTCCATGGCGACCGCAGGCCAGTGGGGTAGTGGAACGCACAAATCAGACACTTAAGCGGCACCTCTCAAAGGTCTGCCAAGAGGCTTCCCTTAAGTGGCCTGATGCTCTACCCCTTGTTTTGCTCCGCATTCGCGCTCTCCCTAAGGGCAGGTTAGGGCTCAGTCCCTTCGAGATTATGTTTGGAAGGGCATGGCCTATGAACGGTACACCGGTTCTGGCAGGGGAGTGGGAGGTAGGCTGTGGTTTCTTATCTCAGTACATGTGCTCTCTGTCTGCTGTTCTTTGTTCTCTCCACAGGTACACCAAAGATTTGCAGCCTCTCCCGCTGGATGCCCCGATCCACTCCTTGCAGCCAGGTGACTCCGTACTCGTTCGGACCTGGAAGGACGAGCCTCTCCAAGAGAAGTGGAAGGGACCCCACACCGTCCTGCTGGTCTCCCATACAGCAGCAAAGGTCGAAGGACACAAGAACTGGATTCATCACTCTCGCCTGAAAGCAGTGCCTGCTCCTGAACGGTGGACCGTCCAGCCTGCAGAGAAGACTGCCAGCGACGACCTGGGACTTAAGCTGTTATTCAAAAGACAATAAGGCCTGCTGGGAATGCCCTGTGATCTCTTTGGACAGTCACAGCGTACTCCCCGCGAGAACTCTGAGCGTTGGTTGTGTTTGTTTTCACAGGGCCGGCCTAACCTGGTGGCCTGGTCCCTTTTCCTTTTAGTCTGCCTGCTATTGGTAATTGTTATTTTGTGGGTATTTGGGGAATTGTAATTGTCAGGCCCTAGGGTCACCTGCCCAGCATGAGTTCAGGTCCAGGGTCTGCCACAGTGGTACTCTTTGCCATAGGGACACTCCTCTCGTTTCCTCCCGTTTCCCCCCGACCACATGCGGGATGGAAAGAAGTCCCGGCATACCCTCTCATTGAGGACCCCAGCTTCATAGCACTCAATCATATCTTGTCCACAGAATATGAGAAAACTCAGCCAAAAGCTTGTTGAGTATTCTCAAAGGAGGAAGTTGTTGACGTCACCAGGCATCACCATCACGCCAGGTGACTCAGGAGGG
>NW_020713278.1:0-2675 GCF_002925995.2 Terrapene triunguis | reverse complement strand
TGTTGACGTCACCAGGCATCACCATCACGCCAGGTGACTCAGGAGGGTGGAAAATCACAAGTGTCAATGAAGCCTTCCTGCACTAGGCCTGAACCAAACTCCTTCCATGTTTAAACTCTAATCGACCTCAAAAGCCAGGTGCAAGTGAAATGTGTAAGCAGCTTGATATCAGTGGTAAACCCCCCTTTTTGCAGTATAACGAGGCCTGCATACCTCTGGCCGAAGGAAATCAAAGGAACGGGACAAGATAGTAGTTCAAGAAGTTACTAACGAGCTGAACTTATAGCTGCCAACATAAACTAACTGCTTAAATGTAATTGCTATTTGCTTAGTAATTGTTACCAGGGATGGGAGGGGTAGAGAGAGAGGAATGGGGGGAGGGAAGGGAGGGGTAGCGGGGGAAGGGGGGGGGGAGGCTTGACTGTAAAGGTATAAAGGAAAAAAAACTGTTTCTGTTACTGTGCTCGATTTGAGACGTGCCTGTCTCCTAGCACCGCTTTGAGATCTCAAATAAACTTTGTTTGCTTCTCCACCTGGTGTGTTTATTGGCGCGAAGCACGCCGGGCCACGAACCCCTGTTGCTTTGCCTCGGGCACCTCTGTGCCAGCAACAGTTTTTGGCGCCCAACGTGGGGCTCGAGGCTGAAATTTAGCCTTGCCCGGATCCCTCCTGGAGGCCGACGGACTACGGCGACGACCGACGCCCAGAGCTCACCGGTGACTTCATCGGGGGCCTCAGCGGAGACGTGGTTTGGTCGACCCCGGAGGGCACAACGGTGCAACGCGCTTGAGTAGTGGAGAAGCAGCTGTGGCCGCGGGCGACGGTGGGGAACCGGTCCTGTGGATAGGGCGACGGTGCAGAACCGGACCCTTGGATAAGGTAGGAACAGTCCAGTGGGGACTTTATCTGTCTTGACCTGGGGACGCCCAGTGTCTACCTGTTTTGACTTGGGGACGCCCAGAGTCTCCCTAATATGGGGCAGGGACAGAGTACGGCAGGCAGGGCAAGGTGTACACCCTTGGAATGCATTCTGGTGAACTGGAAAGTGTTTGGATCGGATCCGTTGATTAAAAGTAAACTGAAAAGATTCTGTACAGTAGACTGGCCTCAATATCAGCTAGAGGACCAGGAAAGGTGGCCACCGGAGGGATCACTCAATTATAATACGATCCTTCAATTGCTTTTGTTTTGTCAGCGTACGGGTAAATGGAATGAACATATGTATGTACAGTTGTTTATGTTGTTAAGAGATAGGTCAGATCTTTTGCAAAGGTGTAATTTGACTCCGTCAGGTTCGGTAGTAACTACAGTTAGTCCCCAGAACCCTCCTCCGGTTGTGATGGCAGAGTCGGTGTCCCCTTCGGCTCCAACACCCCCACCATATAAAGACAGGGTCTCTCAGGTCCCAGAGATTGCCCCCTCGGTGGGATTCTATCCATTACTTACTGAGACTCGGATAGCCCACCCTGGATCAGACAATCGCCCGGCCACTACTATGCAGGTTTACACCCATGTGCCTTTTAACCCCGTGGACCTGGCAGCTTTTAAGGCACAGGCAGGGGAATTCTCTACGAACCCAAGCAAGTTTATCTCAGCCTTTGAAGGGTGTCTGGCTAGCTGTAAACCTGACTGGGATGACTGTAATGTCCTTATGAGAACCCTGTTGTCTGAAGTGGAGCGAAATCAGGTTACAGCTAAGGCTAAGGAGAAGGAAGACAGAGAAGGCATTTAAGGTTTAAAAGGGAAAGCTATTGGACACCAGAGGTTGTACAGAGAGGAATCCTCAGAAGTGAGTGTGCTCATCCTGGTTTGTTGCTTCAAAGCTCTGTACAGAAGTTATGTTACTGGAAAGGTGTATGAGTGAAGAGTGGAAGGTTCTTTTGGAAGTTAGAAGAAGCCGAGAAAGGGAGAAGAGGAAAAAGCACAGAATGAGTTAACTGAGAGGAAAATACAGCTAGCAAGCTCAGTCAGCTGGCCTCAGTCCAAGGTCAGTGTTCGCTGCCAGGACTTTGCTGACAACCAAGAGGAAGGGGGGCCTGAATGTGCCCAAGCAACTGAGATCAGCAAAATACTGCAAGGCATAATGAGGACAACAGAAGGGTTAAAAAGCAGCTTTGCTGGACCGTGCTGGCCCAGGGATTTAAAAATTCCCCCACTTTGTTCGGCCAGGCTTTGACCAGAGACTTGGAGGAGTGGGACAATGAAGACAGGGTCCTCCTCCTGCAATATGTGGATGACTTGTTGATTGCTGCTGTGGGTCTAATCCCTTGTCTTAAAGCCACTGTAAGCCTCCTGAACTTTGTTGGACTCAGAGGATATCGAGTAGCACAGAGTAAGGCTCAGATTGCTCTCCCAGAAGTACGGTATTTAGGATTTTACATCAGGCAGGGGGAACGTCAGCTTTCAAGTGAAAGAAAGGAAGCTATCTGTCAAATTCCTATTCCAAGCAATCGTAAACAACTCAGGGCGTTTCTGGGCATGGCAGGCTTCTGCAGAATATGGATCCCAGAGTTTGGACTGTGGGCTAAACCCTTGTATGAATGCGTTAAGGGAGCGGATCATGACCCCTTTCACTGGTCCCCAGAAGCGGACAGGGCATTTAAAATCTTAAAAAGGAAACTAATGGAAGCTCCAGCTCTAGGCCTGCCGGACCTAGTTAAGCCATTCCAACTGTA
>NW_020713277.1:0-1007 GCF_002925995.2 Terrapene triunguis | reverse complement strand
CTGGGTAACACCCACAAGGTAGTTTACATCTAGTCTAGCCAGCAGATTGTGAATGAACCATTCAAGGTGATGGCCTATTAAGAAACATAATAGGCCATAGAAGAAGCTAATCTCGACCTGATGAGTTTTCCTGTGGATGTTTCAGACAGTATATGGATAATGACTGCTTTGACTCATCGAAGCATGCAAGGGCATGTGACTAGATCATGTGATACTGGACTCCATCTTGTGCCTGTACTTTTTCATAAACTGTACTGGGGACTTTGCTTGGAACAATGAAGTTCCCTCCACTTGGAAGAAGCTATAAAAGGGGGAAGTAATATCATGACTTGGCCTCACTCCCCCCCACCCCCAACACTTGGAAACACCTCAGGAACAAAGACTGAACTGGGGAGGAGGTCCCAGGCTGAAGGGATTTCTATCCTGTGTACGGAAGATCTGTGACTTGCTTGTATTGTCTATCAGGGTGAGACATAGCTTAATTCAAATCCTGTCTAGTTAATAGACCTCAGATTGTGGCTTTGTTTTATTTCTTATGTAACCAACTTTGATCTGTATGCTATTACTTATAATCACTTAAAATCTATCTTTCTGTAGTTAATAAATCTGTTTTATATGTGTTGCCTCAAAGGGGGAAAAAGGTAACCCTTAAAATAAATCAGGTGTGGTAGAGGGAAAGGAAATGGATACCCCTTTCACTCAGAAGTGCAGATACGACCCACTCTGGTATCTGATCATCCAGTGGACCAATACCCCAGGTATGGTGTGGTGTAAAATGAAGAGAAGACAGGTAAGTAAGGTAAAAACAAACAGATATGTATTAGGGATAAACATACAATTAATAGGGAAGGAGAAGAAAACCACAAATGCAAACAGTACTAGAACCAATGACAATAACAATAGTGACAGTGACTTCAGTGGGGCATGAAGCCCGGACCCAGATAAATCCCTCCCTTGGCCAAATATCCTATTACAAAATAGATGTCTTCCTCCTGAGTCTAGGTGCT
>NW_020713276.1:0-1033 GCF_002925995.2 Terrapene triunguis | reverse complement strand
CTGAAGAGGGATGTGCCATGTTCTCTCTAGCTCTGTAGGGTAGGGTTATACTCAGAAGGCCAGTGCGTTGGAGCATTTTGCTGGGAAGTGGTGTTTTGCACTGGAGTGCACTGTGGTGGGACATAGACGTGCACGGCAGGCTCACACTAGAAACCTCCTTTGTGATACATCAGAATTCTGGTTGTGCTCAGATGAGCTGTGGTGCAAGCGCCGACTAACTGGCATACATTCAAGGGCTATTTGCACTGAGGAGCTGTGAGCTGGGGGATGATCTGCTGAACATTCGGCCATTTTGCATTAGTGTGGCTGGATTCCTTGTGGCTGGGGCCCTTCCTTCCTTGTGGGGGTGAAAGGAGAGCTGAGTGCTGTGCAGTGCGGGGAAAGCCAGTGCTAAGAGCCAAAGCGTGGAGCAGGAGAGCTGCTGTACACACCTTGGTGGCAATGTGTACAGACGCTGGGAGATTTCCCAGGATGTCTTGCGCTCGTATTGGGACAGACGCTCATGGCCTGTGGCACAGTGAGTAGCACGTCCCCCCATTAGGAGTGAGGAGATGCAAGGGCTAGTCTGTGCTAGAAGTGCTCCAATGGTGCATCTGGGGAAGATGCTCTAGGCCAACAGAAGAGAGCTCTCCTGTCGGCATAACAACGCCGAGAAACACAGTAGCTATGGCGGTGGGAGAAGCTCTCCCACCAACGTAGCACTGTCCACACTGGCACGTAGGTCGGTGTAACTTACATCGCTCAGGGGTATGGATTATTCACACCCCGAGTGATGTCAGTTGTACCAAAATAAGCTCCAGGGTAGACCAAGCCCAAGCTACTGAGAAGAAAGATACTAATTAGTGTGAGTAATAGATCAGTGAGCTTGGTGTAGTACTGCACTACAGTGTCTGATATTTGGATAGGATGCTATATGCTGGAGCTTTTTCGGATGGTGTTGGGGTGTATTGGGGGTCTGCGGCTGGAATGGGGTGTTGTGTGCTGGGGCTCTGTCGGATGGTGTTGGGGTGTATCGGGGGTCTGCAGTTGGAAG
>NW_020713275.1:0-2498 GCF_002925995.2 Terrapene triunguis | reverse complement strand
AAAATCTAAAGAGAGTAGGACACTGAAATAGGCAATGGCCAATATAAATCACAGACCAAAAGTTACCCAGAAACAAAACTGAATGCAGTTCAGCTAGCCCCAAATCGGAGGAAAAGCCAAAGAAATGGGATGGTGGTAACAGTGCCAACAAGCTGCCAAGAGCACATTGCCCAGAATGCAGAGACTCACCAAGGCTATCCTTTGCCATTCTTAGGGCTATAACTCTGCAATTGTGCCACCATAGCGTTGTAGTGTAGACGTATGCTACAGCAATAGAAGGGTTTTGTCATTGCTGTAGTTAATCCACCCCTCCAAGAGATGGTAGATAGTTCCATCGACCTAGCAGGATTTAGGTCAGCTTAACTACATCTCTCAGGGGTGTGAGTTTTTCATATTGCTAAGCAACATAGCTAGATCAACCTAAATTTTAGTTGTGGACCAGGCTTTAGAGTTGAGCTACAGTATAAGTCAATTTCTTAAATATCCAAATTCTACTAGGAAATGGATAAGCAAGGACAATAGACCAAACTCACGTGTCTGTTACACCAATGTAAACTTTTATACAGGTGTAACAGCAAAATTTGGCCCATTGATCTGATTTTGGTCTGAGAATGAGCAGAGGTCCAATAAACCCCTCTGAGAAAGGCCTCCATTTCATCAGATTCTGCTTTCCTCCGGTGCAAAAAGACACCATTTCACAATAAAACAAAGGGGTATTTTATTTAAACATAGTTCTTAACAGGGACTCTGGTGAAATGGAACAAGGCACCTCAGTTCCTATATCTTTGCATCCTCATCTCCTTTGGGCACCTCCAACCAGGAATCCACAAAATACACCCATGGCTGAATAATGAAAAATGTAATTATGAATAATTTGACAAAATCTTCAGCTAAGTTAATCACAATGAAGAGTTCAACCAGCTCTACTCATACCCATCTGTGAGAGGGGTTTTGTGACTGCTCGAACCATGACTTGACGCGATGCTGGCCCCGATGGGAAAGGTGGCAAGGAATGGTAGGGTTAGAATAGTCCATGACACAAGACTGCAGTTTTCCCCTCCACTGTAGAAAGTAGTTCCCCAGGGCCAGTACTGGCCAGCGAAGGAAATTAGGGGTACGTCCAGACTACCTGCCGAATTGGCGGGTAGTAATGGATCTATCGGGGATTGATATATCACATCTCGTCTAGACGCGATATATCGATCCTCGAACGTGCTCCTGTCGAATCCGGAACTCCACCAGGGCGAGCGGCGGTAGCGGAGTTGACGGTGGAGCTGCGGCCGTCGATCCCGCGCCATGAGGACCCAAGGTAAGTCGAAATAAGATACGTCGACTTCAGCTACGCTATTCCCGTAGCTGAAGTTGCGTATCTTACATCGACACCCCCAGTGTAGACCAGCTCTAAGAAGACATGACTTCTCTGTCTGCCACCCGGGCAGACCACATTGTAGGGAGCGCACACTCAAAATCCTCAACCACCTTTGGAGGTGGCAAAATGTGGGTAAATGGAAAGTACTTGCCAGAAACACGCCTAGGGTGACCAGACAGCAAATGTGAAAAATCGGTACAAGGGGTGGGGGGGGTAATAGGAGCCTATATAAGAAAAAGACCCCAAAATCGGGACTGTCCCTATAAAATCAGGACATCTGGTCACCCTGAACACACCGCAAGAGCAAGCTCATGGTTACATGACGTTCCTAGAAGCAAGATGAAACATCTCACCTCAGGTCTTGTTTTCTCTTCCTCCCTGTCCTTTGCTTCAGGCCCTTCCAGCCCAGCCACCCCATTCCAACCGCCCAAGTCCAGCCACCCCGCACAACCAGGCCTCCCTCCCGGCCCCCCTGGTGGGCGCACCCTGTTGCTCAGGTGCAGGGGTTGAAGTTGAGCCCAGATTCCCCTTTATTACAAGCAACAGAGCTTCCCCTCCCCTGCCTGAGGGGCTGCAGCCCAAGCTCCCCTCCTGTTCCAGCCCATTATAATCCCTGGGGGAGGCAGGGAGCCATACCCCTCCACGCTCCTCCCCCCATTGCCACAGCAGGGGCCTCCCTTTCTCCTCCCCTGAGGACAGGGGTAACACTGCTACTGCCTGGACCGCCCCTGTGCCTTTAAATGGCCCCTCCCCTTCCTCTACAGCGGTTGGCCACGCCCCCTTGTCGCCCCTCAGGGACAGTCCCGTCCCTTCCGGGTTTGGCCCCGCCCCTTCCGGCACTGGCTCCTCCCCCTCGGCCGGCCGGTGAGGTGAGTCGGGAGTGTGGGCCAGTGAGGAGTGGTCCCTGTTTCGCTGGGGGAGGGGGCGTGCTGCACTGGCAGAGCCCGCGGGCGGAGCGCGGCCTAGAGCGGAGGCCGCTGTAAGGTCCCGGGCCTCTGCTCGGCGCTGGGCTCGGGGGAGTGACCGCTGCCGGCCCTGGGGTGTGATAGGCTCTGGGGCTGGCCTTTGCCGAGGGAGGGAGTGTGTGGGGGATGGGGCAGTAGGGGCTCTAAGGGCGGGAGAGAGGGAC
>NW_020713274.1:0-2485 GCF_002925995.2 Terrapene triunguis | reverse complement strand
AAAATCTAAAGAGAGTAGGACACTGAAATAGGCAATGGCCAATATAATCACAGACCAAAAGTTACCCAGAAACAAAACTGAATGCAGTTCAGCTAGCCCCAAATCGGAGGAAAAGCCAAAGAAATGGGATGGGGGTAACAGTGCCAACAAGCTGCCAAAAGCACATTGCCCAGAATGCAGAGACTCACCAAGGCTATCCTTTGCCATTCTTAGGGCTATAACTCTGCAATTGTGCCACCATAGCGTTGTAGTGTAGATGTATGCTACAGCAATAGAAGGGTTTTGTCATTGCTGTAGTTAATCCACCCCTCCAAGAGATGGTAGATAGTTCCATCGACCTAGCAGGATTTAGGTCAGCTTAACTACATCTCTCAGGGGTGTGAGTTTTTCATATTGCTGAGCAACATAGCTAGATCAACCTAAATTTTAGTTGTGGACCAGGCTTTAGAGTTGAGCTATAGTATGAGTCAATTTCTTAAATATCCAAATTCTACTAGGAAATGGATAAGCAAGGACAATAGACCAAACTCCCGTGTCTGTTACACCAATGTAAACTTTTATACAGGTGTAACAGCAAAATTTGGCCCATTGATCTGATTTTGGTCTGAGAATGAGCAGAGGTCCAATAAACCCCTCTGAGAAAGGCCTCCATTTCATCAGATTCTGCTTTCCTCCGGTGCAAAAAGACACCATTTCACAATAAAACAAAGGGGTATTTTATTTAAACATAGTTCTTAACAGGGACTCTGGTGAAATGGAACAAGGCACCTCAGTTCCTATACCTTTGCATCCTCATCTCCTTTGGGCACCTCCAACCAGGAATCCACAAAATACACCCATGGCTGAATAATGAAAAATGTAATTATGAATAATTTGACAAAATCTTCAGCTAAGTTAATCACAATGAAGAGTTCAACCAGCTCTACTCATACCCATCTGTGAGAGGGGTTTTGTGACTGCTCGAACCATGACTTGACGCGATGCTGGCCCCGATGGGAAACGTGGCAAGGAATGGTACGGTTAGAATAGTCCATGACACAAGACTGCAGTTTTCCCCTCCACTGTAGAAAGTAGTTCCCCAGGGCCAGTACTGGCCAGCGAAGGAAATTAGGGGTACGTCCAGACTACCTGCCGAATCGGAGGGTAGTAATCGATCTATCGGGGATTGATATATCGCATCTCGTCTAGACGCGATATATCGATCCCCGAACGTGCTCCCGTCGAATCCGGAACTCCACCAGGGTGAGCGGCGGTAGCGGAGTTGACGGTGGAGCTGTGGCTGTCGATCCCGCGCCATGAGGACCCAAGGTAAGTCGAAATAAGATACGTCGACTTCAGCTACGCTATTCCCGTAGCTGAAGTTGCGTATCTTACATCGACACCGCCCCCCCAGTGTAGACCAGCTCTAAGAAGACATGACTTCTCGGTCTGCCACCCGGGCAGACCACATTGTAGGGAGCGCACACTCAAAATCCTCAACCACCTTTGGAGGTGGCAAAATGTGGGTAAATGGAAAGTACTTGCCAGAAACACGCCTAGGGTGACCAGACAGCAAATGTGAAAAATCGGGACAAGGGGTGGGGGGTAATAGGAGCCTATATAAGAAAAAGACCCCAAAATCGGGACTGTCCCTATAAAATCGGGACATCTGGTCACCCTGAACACACCGCAAGAGCAAGCTCATGGTTACATGACGTTCCTAGAAGCAAGATGAAACATCTCACCTCAGGTCTTGTTTTCTCTTCCTCCCTGTCCTTTGCTTCAGGCCCTTCCAGCCCAGTCACCCCATTCCAACCGCCCAAGTCCAGCCACCCCACACAACCAGGCCTCCCTCCCGGCCCCCCTGGTGGGCGCACCCTGTTGCTCAGGTGCAGGGGTTGAAGTTGAGCCCAGATTCCCCTTTATTACAAGCAACAGAGCTCCCCCTCCCCTGCCTGACTGGGAACAGCTCCCCCTCCCCTGCCTGAGGGGCTGCAGCCCAAGCTCCCCTCCTGTTCCAGCCCATTATAATCCCTGGGGGAGGCAGGGAGCCATACCCCTCCACGCTCCTCCCCCCATTGCCACAGCAGGGGGCCTCCATTTCTCCTCCCCTGAGGACAGGGGTAACACTGCTACTGCCTGGACCGCCCCTGTGCCTTTAAATGGCCCCTCCCCTTCCTCCTCAGCGGTTGGCCACGCCCCTTTGTCTCCCCTCAGGGACAGTCCCAGCCCTTCCGGGTTTGGCTCCGCCCCTTCCGGCACTGGCTCCTCCCCCTCGGCCGGCCGGTGAGGTGAGTCGGGAGTGTTGGCCGGTGAGGAGCGGTCTCTGTTTCGCTGGGGGAGGGGGCGTGCTGCACTGGCAGAGCCCGCGGGCGGAGCGCGGCCTAGAGCGGAGGCCGCTGTAAGGTCCCGGGCCTCTGCTCGGCGCTGGGCTCGGGGGAGTGACCGCTGCCGGCCCTGGGGTGTGATAGGCTCTGGGGCTGGCCTTTGCCGAGGGAGGGAGGGT
>NW_020713273.1:0-4160 GCF_002925995.2 Terrapene triunguis | reverse complement strand
CAGGTACCACTTCCCATCCCAGGAAATTCCCCACCTACAAGGCAGGCGATGATACTGAGGCCTTCTTAGAAAATTTTGAAAGGGCCTGCCTTGGATACAGCATCCCTCCACCCCAGTACATGGTAGAGCTGAGACCGCAGCTCAGTGGACCCTTAGCAGAGGTGGCGGCTGAAATGCCTAAGGAACACATGAACAGTTATGAACTTTTTAAAAACAAGGCCAGAATCAGAATGGGGCTAACACCTGAGCATGCCCGTCGGCGGTTCAGAGCCCTAAGGTGGAAACCAGATGTGTCATTTACCCGGCATGCCTACCACATTGACAAAAATTGTGATGCCTGGGTATCAGGAGCAAATGTTAAATCTCTGGAAGATCTGCTTTCCCTAGTAAAAATGGAGCAGTTTTTAGAGGGTGTTCCTGAGGAAATAGAAAGGTACATCCTAGATGGGAAGCCCAAAACTGTAACCGAGGCGGGGGAGATTGGAGCCAAATGGGTGGAGGTGACAGAAAAGAAAAAAGCTAGTAGCAGTTGGAGCGAATATCAGAAGGGGCAAGCCGAAACAAAACCTTACCACCGGGGACAACCCAAGGCCCCACCCACATCCCAAGGGAAACCCCAGACGCCTTCTCACCCCACCACACCAGTCTCCATCAACCAACATCGCCCCGGTGATACCTTAGCAGGGCGATGTTTTAAATGTAATGAACTGGGGCATATAAAGGCTCACTGCCCCAAGAACCCTAACCGATTACAGTTCATTACACCCCAATCACACCAAAGATCCCCAGACCCAGATGCCTCTCTCATACCCTCGGAGCGAAGGGAAACCTTGAGAGTGGGCGGAAAGAAGGTTATCGCTTGGAGGGATACTGGGGCACAAGTGTCAACTATCCACCAATCCCTAGTGGACCCCAAACTCATCAACCCGGAGGCTACAGTGACAATTCAACCCTTCGTGTCACAGTCTGTAACCTTGCCTACAGCCCAGTTGCATGTCCAGTACAAGGGCTGGGCAGGAATGTGGACTTTTGCAGTCTATGACAATTATCCCATCCCCATGCTGCTGGGGGAAGACTTGGCCAACCATGTGAAGCTAGCCAAGAGGGTGGGAATAGTCACCCGCAGCCAGGCTAAGCAAGCTTTCACCCCCATCCCTGTTCCTGAGCCGTCCACCAGGGCCCCGTCTGTGTTACCGGAGACCCAAACACAGGTGGTGGAACCGGATCCCCTGCCAACGACTGCAACAGCCGTAGTGGATCCAATCCCAGAGACCCAGCCAAAGCCAGTCCCGGAACCGGAACTGGCAACGCAACCAGCACCAGAACCATTGCCGGCACTGAGTCCAGCGCTTGCAAACCCGTCTACAACTCCAATGCCAGAGGGCACCAGCGAGCCTGAACTGGCGGAAGCAGCAGATAACCCTACCCAAGAGGCTCAGCCAGAGCCGGAGATACCACATAGTGCACCAGCGGACAGCGGTTCACAGTCAATGGAAACAGTCCCAGCACCTGCATCGCTTCCAGAGGGACCAAGCCCCAGTCCACAGTCCAAGGAGGAACTGATGTCTCCAGCATCAAGGGAACAGTTCCAGGCCGAGCAGGAAGCAGATGACAGCCTTCAGAAAGCTTGGGCGGCGGCACGGAGCACCCCACCGCCTCTCAGCTCTTCTAACCGATCCCGGTTTGTTGTAGAACAAGGACTTTTATACAAGGAAACTCTTTCTGGTGGGCACCAGGAAGACTGGCATCCTCAAAGACAGTTGGTGGTTCCCACTAAGTATCGGGTAAAGCTCTTGAGCTTAGCCCATGATCATCCCAGTGGCCATTCTGGGGTGAACAGAACCAAAGACCGGTTGGGGAAGTCCTTCCACTGGGAGGGAATGGGCAAGGACGTTGCTAATTATGTCCGGTCTTGTGAGGTGTGCCAACGAGTGGGAAAGCCCCAAGACCAGGTTAAAGCCCCTCTCCAGCCACTACCCATAATTGAGGTCCCATTTCAGCGAGTAGCTGTGGATATTCTGGGTCCTTTCCCAAAGAAGACACCCAGAGGAAAGCAGTACGTACTGACTTTCATGGATTTTGCTACCCGATGGCCGGAAGCTGTACCCTTAAGCAACACCAAGGCTAAAAGTGTGTGCCAGGCATTAGCAGACATTTTTGCCAGGGTAGGTTGGCCCTCCGACATCCTTACAGATTCGGGAACTAATTTCCTGGCAGGGAACATGAAAAACCTGTGGAAAGCTCACGGGGTGAATCACTTGGTTGCCACCCCTCATCACCATCAAACCAATGGTCTGGTGGAGAGGTTTAATGGAACTTTGGGGGCCATGATACGTAAATTCGTAAATGAACACTCCAATGATTGGGACCTAGTGTTGCAGCAGTTGCTTTTTGCCTACAGGGCTGTACCACATCCCAGTTTAGGGTTTTCACCATTTGAACTTGTGTATGGCCGCGAGGTTAAGGGGCCATTACAGTTGGTGAAGCAGCAATGGGAGGGGTTTACGCCTTCTCCAGGAACTAACATTCTAGACTTTGTAAGCAACCTACAAAACACCCTCCGACACTCTTTAGCCCTTGCTAAAGAAAACCTAAAGAATGCTCAGGAAGAGCAAAAGGCCTGGTATGATAAACATTCCAGAGAACGGTCCTTCAAAGTAGGAGACCAAGTCATGGTCTTAAAGGCGCTCCAGGCCCATAAAATGGAAGCGTCGTGGGAAGGACCATTCACGGTCCAGGAGCGCCTAGAAGCTGTTAACTATCTCATAGCCTCCCCCACCTCCAGCATAAAGCCTAAGGTATACCATGTTAATTCTCTTAAGCCCTTTTATTCCAGAGAATTAAACGTTTGCCAGTTTACAGCCCAGGAAACAGATGACGCGGAGTGGCCTGCAGGTGTCTACTACGAAGGAACAAGGAATGGTGGCGTGGAAGAGGTGAACCTCTCCACGACCCTGGGACGTCTGCAGCGACAGCAGATCAAGGAGCTGTGCACAAGCTTTGCACCGATTTTCTCAGCCACTCCAGGACGGACCGAACGGGCATACCACTCCATTGACACAGGTAATGCTCACCCAATTAGAACCCCACCCTACCGGGAGTCACCTCATGCCCAAGCTGCTATACAAAGGGAGATCCAGGACATGCTACAGATGGGTATAATCCGCCCCTCTAACAGTGCATGGGCATCTCCAGTGGTTCTAGTTCCCAAACCAGATGGGGAAATACGCTTTTGCGTGGACTACCGTAAGCTAAATGCTGTAACTCGTCCTGACAACTATCCAATGCCACGCACAGATGAGCTATTGGAAAAATTGGGACATGCCCAATTCATCTCTACTTTAGACTTAACCAAAGGGTACTGGCAAGTACCACTAGATGAACCCGCTAAGGAAAGGTCAGCCTTCGTCACCCAGGCAGGGGTGTACGAATTCAATGTACTCCCTTTCGGGTTGCGAAATGCACCCGCCACCTTCCAAAGACTTGTAGATGGTCTCCTAGCGGGATTGGGAGAATCTGCAGTTGCCTACCTCGATGATGTGGCCATTTTTTCTGATTCATGGACAGAACACCTGGAGCACCTGGGAAAAGTCTTCGAGCGCATCCGACAGGCAGGACTAACTGTTAAGGCTAAAAAGTGTCAAATAGGCCAAAACAGGGTGACTTACTTGGGGCACCAGGTGGGTCAAGGAACTATAAATCCCCTACAGGCCAAAGTGGATGCTATCCAAAAGTGGCCGGTTCCAAAGTCAAAGAAACAGGTCCAATCCTTCTTAGGCTTGGCCGGATATTATAGGCGATTTGTACCACACTACAGCCAAATCGCCGCCCCGCTGACAGACCTAACCAGAAAGAAACAGCCAAATGCAGTTCAGTGGACTGATAAGTGTCAAAAGGCCTTTAACCAGCTTAAGGCAACACTCATGTCTGACCCTGTGCTAAGGGCCCCAGACTTTGACAAACCGTTCCTAGTAACCACAGATGCGTCCGAGCGAGGCGTGGGAGCAGTTTTAATGCAGGAAGGACCGGATCAAGAATTCCATCCTGTCGTGTTTCTCAGCAAAAAACTGTCTGAGAGGGAAAGTCACTGGTCAATCAGCGAAAAGGAATGCTACGCCATTGTGTACGCGCTGGAAAAGCTACGCCCATATGTTTGGGGA
>NW_020713272.1:0-4147 GCF_002925995.2 Terrapene triunguis | reverse complement strand
AAATGGAGCAGTTTTTAGAGGGTGTTCCTGAGGAAATAGAAAGGTACATCCTAGATGGGAAGCCCAAAACTGTAACCGAGGCGGGGGAGATTGGAGCCAAATGGGTGGAGGTGACAGAAAAGAAAAAAGCTAGTAGCAGTTGGAGCGAATATCAGAAGGGGCAAGCCGAAACAAAACCTTATCACCGGGGACAACCCAAGGCCCCACCCACATCCCAAGGGAAACCCCAGACGCCTTCTCACCCCACCCCACCAGTCTCCACCAACCAACATCGCCCCGGTGATACCTTAGCAGGGCGATGTTTTAAATGTAATGAACTGGGGCATATAAAGGCTCACTGCCCCAAGAACCCTAACCGATTACAGTTCATTACACCCCAATCACACCAAAGATCCCCAGACCCAGATGCCTCTCTCATACCCTCGGAGCGAAGGGAAACCTTGAGAGTGGGCGGAAAGAAGGTTATCGCTTGGAGGGATACTGGGGCACAAGTGTCAACTATCCACCAATCCCTAGTGGACCCCAAACTCATCAACCCGGAGGCTACAGTGACAATTCAACCCTTCGTGTCACAGTCTGTAACCTTGCCTACAGCCCAGTTGCATGTCCAGTACAAGGGCTGGGCAGGAATGTGGACTTTTGCAGTCTATGACAATTATCCCATCCCCATGCTGCTGGGGGAAGACTTGGCCAACCATGTAAAGCTAGCCAAGAGGGTGGGAATAGTCACCCGCAGCCAGGCTAAGCAAGCTTTCACCCCCATCCCTGTTCCTGAGCCGTCCACCAGGGCCCCGTCTGTGTTACCGGAGACCCAAACACAGGTGGTGGAACCGGATCCCCTGCCAACGACTGCAACAGCCGTAGTGGATCCAATCCCAGAAACTCAGCCAAAGCCAGTCCCGGAACCGGAATTCGCAACGCAACCAGCACCAGAACCATTGCCAGCACTGAGTCCAGCGCTTGCAACCCCGTCTACAACTCCAATGCCAGAGGACACCAGCGAGCCTGAACTGGCGGAAGCAGCAGATAACCTTACCCAAGAGGCTCAGCCAGAGCCTGAGATACCACATAGTGCACCAGAGGACAGCGGTTCACAGTCAATGAAAACAGCCCCAGCACCTGCATCGCTTCCAGAGGGACCAAGCCCCAGTCCACAGTCCAAGGAGGAACTGATGTCTCCAGCATCAAGGGAACAGTTCCAGGCCGAGCAGGAAGCAGATGACAGCCTTCAGAAAGCTTGGGCGGCGGCACGGAGCACCCCACCGCCTCTCAGCTCTTCTAATCGATCCCGGTTTGTTGTAGAAAAAGGACTTTTATACAAGGAGACTCTTTCTGGTGGGCACCAGGAAGACTGGCATCCTCAAAGACAGTTGGTAGTTCCCACTAAGTATCGGGTAAAGCTCTTGAGCTTAGCCCATGATCATCCCAGTGGCCATTCTGGGGTGAACAGAACCAAAGACCGGTTGGGGAAGTCCTTCCACTGGGAGGGAATGGGCAAGGACGTTGCTAATTATGTCCGGTCTTGTGAGGTGTGCCAACGAGTGGGAAAGCCCCAAGACCAGGTTAAAGCCCCTCTCCAGCCACTACCCATAATTGAGGTCCCATTTCAGCGAGTAGCTGTGGATATTCTGGGTCCTTTCCCAAAGTAGACACCCAGAGAAAAGCAGTACGTACTGACTTTCATGGATTTTGCTACCCGATGGCCGGAAGCTGTACCCTTAAGCAACACCAAGACTAAAAGTGTGTGCCAGGCATTAGCAGACATTTTTGCCAGGGTAGGTTGGCCCTCCGACATCCTTACAGATTCGGGAACTAATTTCCTGGCAGGGAACATGAAAAACCTGTGGGAAGCTCATGGGGTGAATCACTTGGTTGCCACCCCTCATCACCATCAAACCAATGGTCTGGTGGAGAGGTTTAATGGAACTTTGGGGGCCATGATACGTAAATTCGTAAATGAACACTCCAATGATTGGGACCTAGTGTTGCAGCAGTTGCTTTTTGCCTACAGGGCTGTACCACATCCCAGTTTAGGGTTTTCACCATTTGAACTTGTGTATGGCCGCGAGGTTAAGGGGCCATTACAGTTGGTGAAGCAGCAATGGGAGGGGTTTACGCCTTCTCCAGGAACTAACATTCTAGACTTTGTAAGCAACCTACAAAACACCCTCCGACACTCTTTAGCCCTTGCTAAAGAAAACCTAAAGGATGCTCAGGAAGAGCAAAAGGCCTGGTATGATAAACATTCCAGAGAACGGTCCTTCAAAGTAGGAGACCAAGTCATGGTCTTAAAGGCGCTCCAGGCCCATAAAATGGAAGCGTCGTGGGAAGGACCATTCACGGTCCAGGAGCGCCTGGGAGCTGTTAACTATCTCATAGCCTCCCCCACCTCCAACATAAAGCCTAAGGTATACCATGTTAATTCTCTTAAGCCCTTTTATTCCAGAGAATTAAACGTTTGCCAGTTTACAGCCCAGGAAACAGATGACGCGGAGTGGCCTGCAGGTGTCTACTACGAAGGAACAAGGAATGGTGGCGTGGAAGAGGTGAACCTCTCCACGACCCTGGGACGTCTGCAGCGACAGCAGATCAAGGAGCTGTGCACAAGCTTTGCACCGATTTTCTCAGCCACTCCAGGACGGACCGAACGGGCATACCACTCCATTGACACAGGTAATGCTCACCCAATTAGAACCCCACCCTACCGGGAGTCACCTCATGCCCAAGCGGCTATACAAAGGGAGATCCAGGACATGCTACAGATGGGTATAATCCGCCCCTCTACCAGTGCATGGGCATCTCCAGTGGTTCTAGTTCCCAAACCAGATGGGGAAATACGCTTTTGCGTGGACTACCGTAAGCTAAATGCTGTAACTCGTCCTGACAACTATCCAATGCCACGCACAGATGAGCTATTGGAGAAATTGGGACATGCCCAATTCATCTCTACTTTAGACTTAACCAAAGGGTACTGGCAAGTACCACTAGATGAACCCGCTAAGGAAAGGTCAGCCTTCGTCACCCAGGCAGGGGTGTATGAATTCAATGTACTCCCTTTCGGGTTGCGAAATGCACCCGCCACCTTCCAAAGACTTGTAGATGGTCTCCTAGCGGGATTGGGAGAATCTGCAGTTGCCTACCTCGATGATGTGGCCATTTTTTCTGATTCATGGACAGAACACCTGGAGCACCTGGAAAAAGTCTTCGAGCGCATCCGACAGGCAGGACTAACTGTTAAGGCTAAAAAGTGTCAAATAGGCCAAAACAGAGTGACGTACCTGGGGCACCAGGTGGGTCGAGGAACTATAAATCCCCTACAGGCCAAAGTGGATGCTATCCAAAAGTGGCCGGTGCCAAAGTCAAAGAAACAGGTCCAATCCTTCTTAGGCTTGGCCGGATATTATAGGCGATTTGTACCACACTACAGCCAAATCGCCGCCCCGCTGACAGACCTAACCAGAAAGAAACAGCCAAATGCAGTTCAGTGGACTGATAAGTGTCAAAAGGCCTTTAACCAGCTTAAGGCAACACTCATGTCTGACCCTGTGCTAAGGGCCCCAGACTTTGACAAACCGTTCCTAGTAACCACAGATGCTTCCGAGAGAGGCGTGGGAGCAGTTTTAATGCAGGAAGGACCGGATCAAGAATTCCATCCTGTCGTGTTTCTCAGCAAGAAACTGTCTGAGAGGGAAAGCCACTGGTCAATCAGCGAAAAGGAATGCTACGCCATTGTGTACGCGCTGGAAAAGCTACGCCCATATGTTTGGGGACGGCGTTTCCAACTACAAACAGACCATGCTGCGCTACAGTGGCTTCATACCGCCAAGGGAAATAACAAAAAACTTCTTCGATGGAGTTTAGCTCTCCAAGATTTTGATTTTGAAATACAACACATTTCGGGAGCTTCTAACAAAGTGGCTGATGCACTCTCCCGGGAAAGTTTCCCAGAGTTAACTGGTTAACAATTGTTCTTGGAATGAAACATATTGTTAGTTTTTATATAATCAGTAGTATGTCTAAAGGTACATGTGTCTTATTAACTCTGTTTTCTCCTAGAACTCCAGGAAGAAATCACAGCCAGTGTGGAACCGAACGTCCAACACTATCTGTGATTTGGGGGGCGTGTCATAACTATAAAGGGAAGGGT
>NW_020713271.1:0-1443 GCF_002925995.2 Terrapene triunguis | reverse complement strand
GCTTCCCCGCAGCGGTGCCCTAGCAGTGCCAGACAGGACCCCTGCAGCGTGAGCTTCCCCAAAGCAGTGCCCTTCTGATGCCACTAGATTTCTAGTCACAAACTGATGTGAAACTTCAGAAAACCCACCTCCCCGTTCGGGACGCCGAGGGCCTGGCCCCTGAGAAGTGGAGATAGAAAGGAGAGGCCACAGGCCTGGATGCCTCCCCTAAGACTCAACTGGCATCACTAGGATAGTGTATTCCAGTGTGTGTGTGTGTGTCTGTGACAGCAGGTGTATTTGTAGGTGAGTATCTGGTGTCAATGGCCGTCTGTGGGGATGTCTGTGTGTGCAGTGGGAGTGTCCGCGAGTGCAGTGCGAGTGTCTGAATGTGCCTGTATGTGCAGTGCAAGTGCCGGCATGTGCAGTGAGCATGCCTGGGTATGCAATGCGAGTGTCTGCGTGTGTGGTGAGAGTGCCTGCGTGTGCAGTGAGAGTATTTGCGTGTGCCGGCATGTGCGCTGAGCGTGCCGGCGTGTGCGGTGAGCGTGCCGGCGTGTGCCGGCATCTGCAGTGTGTGTGCCTGCGTGTGCAGTGTGTGTGCCTGCGTGTGCACTGTGTGTGCCTGCGTATGCAGTGTGAATGTCTGCGTATGCAGTGTGAGTGTCTGAGTGTGTAGTGCGTGTGCCCGCGTATGCAGCATGAGTGCCTGTGTGTCCAGTGCGAGTGTCTGTGTGGGGAGGGAAGGAGGACTGGGAGAGCGGACAGTGCCCTGTTCCTTGGTCAGGGCTACATGCCGCTCCCGCATGGGCCAGGCGGGGAGCTCAGAGTGTAGCTGCCGTTCCCTGACCCAGACAGTCCTCTGCTCAGACAGTGGCCAACTCCGAAATGCTCTGCCTCTCCCCAAAGGTAGCTGCAAGGTGCGCCGCGCTCTCCAGCTACATCCCAATAGGAGCTGCTCCCTGGCCCAGCTTGAGCAGTGCAGCCATGAGGCCAGCAGAACTGCTATGGAGATACCTAGGGATGGGTCTCCTTCCCTGCTGCCACCAAGGAGTCAAGCAGTGCCGGCCCTGGCAGATTCCCTGTGAGACCCCCTGGGAATCCCGCTGGGAAAGCCTTCCCTGGCCAGCTGTATGGGAGACATCTCATGGGTGAGCCCAAGGTGGATTAACAAAGGCATGAGGCTCCCCGTGCCGCTGGGCAAGGAAAGGAGGAGAGTCTCCCTCTCTGACAAAGACGGGCAAGCTCGTACCTTGGAGTGCAGAGGATCGGGAGCAGGTATCTCAGGCCAGTGCCAGCACCAGAGCCTTGCAGGGAGGTCTTGGCATCTCCCAGCAGGGAAGGGCACCGCTGTGTGGCAGACACAGATTGTGGGAGGCAGCCCCTCCCCTCTAGCATCCTGGGCTCCTTCTCTCTCCAGGTGCAGGCTGGGGCTTGCCCTGGCCAATCCATATAGAGGGCACC
>NW_020713270.1:0-4699 GCF_002925995.2 Terrapene triunguis | reverse complement strand
GCTACCACGACCTGGCGTTCTGTCTCCTTTCCTTTCTCGTCGCCACATCTGGTGACCCCGACGTGATCTCCTCTGCTCACCGGTTGGACACGCCGAGTGCACCCCCGCGGCCGTTTGCCGCCCCTGATTCGTGAGTATGGGGGGGGGACTTTCCAGTGCCCAAAAGGAGCACGCAAGAGAGTTACAAAAGATTATACGGCAGCGATCATGTGTCGTTGTCTCGGTCGCTCATATTGAGGACCTTCTAAGGGAAATAGATCGCCAGTGCCCCTGGTATCCGGACTGTGGGTCGTTACGGCTTCTTGATTGGATACGGATTGGGACCACCTTGTATAGTGAACCCCGTGCCCCGGTTCAGCACCTGCTGCTCTGGCAGCGTTGTAAGGAGGCGCTGGAGGGGGTCGGCCCCTGACGGCCCCAAGCCGGTCTCCCTTTTGCCCCCAGGTGATGGGCCACCCCCCTCCTACCCGCAGCTGACCCTCCCTGCGCCGCCGCCCGCGGCAGCGCCCCCCTGCCCACCGGTCGGGCGGGGGGGCGCTGTCGCCGCTGCGGTGCGGCGAGCGCGCGAGGCCGGTCTCTTGACCGACGAGGAATCCAGCTGTGGGTTCGAGGCGTTTCCCGTCTCTTGGCGGGATAATGGAAACGGGGGGCAGATCGTGGATTGGGAGGCTCTCCCCTACTCGGTTCTGCGCGAGCTCCGCAAGGCGGTTCGTGAGACCGGGGTGCCGTCCACTTTTACCCTGGGGATTTTGGAAGGTGTGCAAAACGGTTATCACTTGCTCCCCCAAGATTGGAAAGACATGTGTCGCATGGTGCTGTCTCCCACGCAATATGTTGTGTGGGATAGCGAGTATCAGCGAGAGGCACTTGCGGCGGCAGCACAAGGTGGGGGGGGCTATCTCCCTGAGCAGTTATATGGCACGGGGCAGTTTTCGAGCATCCCCCAGCAGGCGGGGGGCACGCCCCTGGCAGCTTATCCCATCATCGGTCAGTGTGTCCGTCGGGCGTTTCGTAGGGTCCCCGCTGCGGGCGAGTCCTCTAATTCCTTTGCGGTTACCCGGCAAGGTGCCGCCGAACCATTCCACCAGTTTATTGACCGCCTCCAAGAGGCAGTCCAGAGGCAGATTGATAACCCGGAGGCCCAGACTGAGCTAATGCAAAAATTGGCTTACGAAAATGCCAATGCAGATTGCCGCCGTGCCACGCAGGCAGTGGTCGGGCGCCCGGGGTATACCCTGGCAGAATTGCTGCAGGCGTGTGCTGACGTGGGCACTCAGACCCATCAAATGGCCCTGCTGGCAGCTGCCCTGCACAAGGGGCAGAAGCCTCAGGGGAACTGCTTTAACTGCCAAAATCCCGGGCATTTTCGGCGGGAGTGCCGGGCCCCTGGGGGGGGGGGGCGTGTAAAAACAAACCCAAACCCCGAACAGACCAGAGGCCCCGCACGCTGTGTCCAAAATGCAAAAAGGGCTACCATTGGGCTGCGCAGTGTCGTTCAGCCGGGAGTGACAACCGGGTTTTGGCTGCCAGCCAAGATAACCCCCCGGGAAACTAGTAGTCGGGCCTGCGACCAGCCCGAGGCCCAAGGCCGGGCCCCTCTCCGTACACGATGTTCCCGCCGCCACGAGGGGCAGTGCGGGGATTGACCTTGTTAATCAGGAAGATATGGATATAACTCTCCCTGGGGAGGTCCTCCTCATGCCGTCCCAGATCCAGGGCCCGCTGCCGGAGGGCATGGTGGGCCTTGTCCTGCCCCGCTCGTCCGCCAGCAAGCAGGGCTTGTTTGTGGTGCCTGGGGTGGTGGATTCGGACTATGGTGGAATTATCCATGTTCAGCTGTGGAGTCATCTCCCGAAACAGCTGTTTCAGGGAGATGCCTGGGCGCAACTCATACTTGTGCCCTACTCCCTTCTGGCAGGGGGAAGAAACGTTCCCTGAACCGGAGGCTTCGGGTCCACCGGCCAGCGCACTGTTCACCCGCAAGTGGCAGCGGTTGTTAAAGATATTGGATCACCCCAACCTAAACGCATTTATTGCCTCAACGATCAGCCGTTCGAGGGTGTTATCGACTCTGGAGCAGACGTCACCGTCATCGCCGCCGCGCAGTGGCCCGCCCATTGGCCCACGGAGCAGGCTCCGGCTGTCTAGGGTGTGGGCGGGGCGCAGGACTCGCAACGGAGTGCCCAATGGTTGGAGGTTAGGGCGCCCCAGGGCACCCGCCACGCCCGTATCCGGCCTATCATTCTCCCCGTCCACCTCAACCTGTGGGGCCGTGATTTATTAACACAGTTCACTGCCACCATCCATATTGATGATTAGGTGTACAGCCCTCCCCCTCCGTTGGCTCACTGATGAGCCCGTATGGGTTGCACAGTGGCCGCTTCCTCTGGAAAAGCTGGAGGCCCTCCAGCACTTGGTCAGTGACCAGCTACGGGCAGGGCATTTGGAGGAGTCCACTAGGCCCTTTAATACCCCCGTGTTTGTGATTAAAAAGAAATCTGGCAAGTGGTGCCTCCTGCAGGATCTTCGCGCCATTAACAAAATTATACAGCCTATGGGTCCCCTGCAGTGTGGTACCCCCAATCCCAATCTTATTTCCTGTGATTATCGGTTATTTGTAATAGATTTAAAAGATTGTTTTTTTACCATCTCCCTGCAGCCTGAGGACCGGGCACGTTTTGCCTTTATCGTTCCGGTCTTAAATCATTCCCAGCCCACTCCACGCTATCAGTGGAATGTGCTCCCTCAGGGCATGTTGAACAGCCCCACCTTATGTCAATATTTTGTTGCGCAAGCCTTACGGCCGTTTCGCACAGCACACCCGGATGCTTTAATCTATCACTATATGGACGACATCCTGGTGGCTCACCCCATCCTTCCTGATGACTGGCTGGACGAATTGCGCCACGAGCTTGTAATGTATGGTTTAGTTATTGCGCCGGACAAGATCCAGCGTCAGCCACCCTTTTTGTATCTCGGTCACCGTATGCTCCAGTCATGTGCCCGCCCGGTTTGTCCCGAGTTGGCGCTGCCCAACCCTCTTACGTTTGTACAGCTCCAACAGTTATTAGGGTCCCTCAATTGGATTCGCCCTTTTTGCCCTCTGACTACCTCCATGCTGTCCCCTCTTTTTTCTGGCCTTCGGCAGGGCCGCCTCCCCAGGGATATCATTTCCGTTTCCCAGGAACAGCGCCAAGCGGTCACCCTCATTAATCGGACCCTGGCCCAAGTGTGGGTCGACCGCCGAGAAAGGGAACAGCCCCTTTTTGCCATTTTGCTTCCCACATGTTCACAACCGACAGCTGTCCTCGCCCAGGAGGGGGCGGCAGCGCGTCTCCGTTTAATTGAATGGATTTATTTGACCCACTCCCCTCCGCATACTATCCAAACACTCCCTCAACAGGCCGCAGAGCTGATTTTTAAAGTGCGGGAACGGTCCCGCACCCTCTTGGGTTGCGACCCCGCTGCCTTTATTGTCCCCATCCCGGCTAAAGACTGGGAACGCGCTGTCTCTTGCAGTGCCACCCTCCAGTTGTCTCTTGCCGACTATGTCGGGAAAATTAAATATCACATTCCCCCTGGCCCCCGTCTCTCGCTCCTGCAACAACGTTACCTTCACCTCCGGCCGTCTTTGTCAGCCGTCCCCATTGAGGATGCACTTACCCTCTTCACAGACGGCGGCCCTACGCGGGGTGCGGTCAGCTGGCAGGAGCAGGGCACTTGGCAAGTCCGCTTTACCCTGCCTCAGCGTTCTCCCCAGCGCGCAGAACTGGCCGCTGTCATCCTGGCCTGTCGATGCTTCCAGGATGACCCTTTTAATCTTATTACTGATAGTCTTTATGTTACTAATGTTCTTAAGTCTCTTCCAGGTTCCTATGTGTCGCCCTCCTGTGATGACAATCTGTTGGCCCTTTTTCTCACCCTGCAACAGCCCCTTTCCTCTCAGGCCATTGGGCTCCTTAATGAGGAGCAACAGGAATTACGACACGCTATCCTGGATAACCGAGCCGCTACCGATTACTTACTCCTGCAGCAACATCTCGGGTGTGAGACTGTAAAGGAAATGTGTTGTTTCAATCTTACTGATAATGGTAACCGCATACAACAGCAGATTGATATGCTGAGACGTTATGCTCAAGCCATCCGCCAGGACGTCTCCCCTCCTTGGTGGGATTACATCTGGTCCTGGCTACCCTCAGGGTGGATAAAAACCCTCTTACAGTACGGAGTCTTAGTCTTGGTCCTTGGCGTTTCACTTTGCTGCTTTGTTCAGTGTATACCCAATCTGGTGGCATTGTGCCTGCGACCCGGCGAGGGTGCTCCGTCTAAACACCGCATATAAAATAGAAAAGGGGGGGATGTAGGGACGCATAGCTCCCGAATCGTCAGCCCACGGGTGCGGCACACTGTTCCCATGGCTACGAGGCCGGAGCGGCCTTTACCCCAGCGTCTGTGTTTGGGAAACTTATTGGCTGACCTGATCACCACCCTCGCTGCTTGCTTTCACATGCACAAGATATGGGTTTGTTATCTCATGTTGTTGTACACTGTGTGCTCCTCCTATGTGCAAGAATTTAACCACTTAGAAGTGTTGTAAACAGGGAAGTAAAAAGAATAAAAACCCCAGTGAAAAGTTCCTGGGAGGCTTTTTAGCTACCACGACCTGGCGTTCTGTCTCCTTTCCTTTCTCGTCGCCACA
>NW_020713269.1:0-12673 GCF_002925995.2 Terrapene triunguis | reverse complement strand
GCCTTGTGGATGTTCTGCAGGAACGGAGGCAGGAGGACAGAGCCCCACTGCAGTCTATCTCTAACCGCCCTCCCCCGCCACCAAGTCCCATACCCCCCTCACCCAAAGTCCAAAGAAGGAGGGGCGGCAGAGTCCGTGAAAACTCTCACTCCACCCCTGCAGACTGCTCAAGCACCAGAAGGCTCTCATTCCCCAAAATTTGAAAAGTCCTTTCCTTCCCGCCTCACCCAAGCCCCCGTCCAAGTTTCACCCCCCAGTTTCATGTGTGGTTGTTAATAAAAAATACGTTTCTGTTCGTTACTGTTTCCATCATGTTCTTTAGAGGAGAGTCTGTCTGAAGGGGGGGGAGGGGGTTGGTAATTGGACAGGACAGCAGCAGGGCACACACACAGTGCAGTCACTAGTTACCCTGGTCAGTCTGGGAGGTGGTTTTCATGTTCTGTGGGGGGGGGGGTTGCTCTGTGACTTTGTGGCGGGGAAGGGCAGTTACAGATCTTATGCAGCGGTCCTTATCCTGGATCACAGAGCCACGCAGCAGGGGATCTGTAACCCTCCTCCCCCTGCCACAAAGTCACATAGCCACCACATACATGCAGTCTCCATCAGGAGGGCTGGCAGGCTCCGTTGAAACAACCAGTCCACCACTGCGGAGACTGTCATTCCTGCAGTTTAGAAGCATCATTTGCATCAGTACACTACACCCGCTCCCCACCACAGTCTGCGTCCCAGGTTTAAAATATTCCCGCGAAAACAGTAATAAAGAAAACGGTGGCCATTAACAAAATAGAAGTCATTTTATTTTTAAAGGTGTGTTGGAAGGGGGTGAAGGGGGTATGTAACTGGAGAGGATAGTCAACATTGACTGGGTAAAGAAACGGGGGCAGGTTCAGCTTCTCTGTACAGAAACTTAAAAGTCACAGGTTACCCTGCTCACTCAGGAACCTAGCTTTCAGAGCCTCCCAGATGCACAGCGCGTCCCACTGGTCTCTTCTAATCGCCCGGCTGTCTGGCTGGGCGTAATCAGAAGCCAGGCTATTTGCCTCAACCTCCCACCCCGCCATAAAGATCTCCCCCTTGCTCTCACAGAGATTATGGAGCACACAGCAAGCTGCTATAACAATGGGGATATTGGTTTCGCTGAGATCACAGCGAGTCAGTAAGCTTCTCCATCTTCCCTTGAGACGGCCAAAAGCACACTCCACCACCATTCTGCACTTGCTCAGACGGTAGTTGAAGAGTTCTTTTTCAATGTCCAGAGCGCCAGTATAGGGCTTCATGAGCCAGGGCATTAGCGGGTAGGCTGGGTCCCCGAGGATCACTGTAGGCATCTCCACATCCCCAAGAGTTATTTTGTGGTCCGGGAAGTAAATACCTTCCTGCAGCCGTCTAAACAGACCAGAGTTCCTGAAAACGCGAGCGTCATGAACCTTGCCCGGCCAGCCGACGTTTATGTTTGTAAAACGTCCCCGATGGTCCACCAGTGCTTGCAGCACCATTGAAAAGTAGCCCTTTCTGTTAATGTCCTGGCTGGCCTGGTGGTCCGGTCCCAGGATAGGGATGTGAGTTCCATCTATAGCCCCACTGCAGTTTGGGAATCCCATCGCGGCAAAGCCATCTATGATGGCCTGCGCGTTTCCCAGGGTCACTACCTTTGAGAGCAGTACCTCAACGATTGCGTTGGCTACTTGCATCACAACAACCCCCACGGTAGATTTGCCCATGCCAAAGTGGTTCGCGACTGACCGGTAGCTGTCTGGCGTTGCAAGCTTCCAGAGGGCTATGGCCACTCGCTTCTGGACAGTCAGGGCTGCTCGCATCCGGGTGTCATTGCGCTTCAGGGCAGGGGACAGCAACTCACAAAGTTCCATGAAAGTCCCCTTCCGCATGCGAAAGTTTCGCAGCCACTGGGATTCATCCCAGACCTGCAGCACTATGCGGTCCCACCAGTCCGTGCTTGTTTCCCGGGCCCAGAATCGCCGTTCCACAACATCCACATAACCCATTGTCACCGTGATGTCCTCGGCGCTGGGTCCCGTGCTTTCTGACAGGCCTGTGCTACTCTCAGACTTCAGGCCCTCACCGCGATGCCGTAGCCTCCTCGCCCGATTTATCTGCATCTGCCTCTGGGAAAGGTGGATGATAAGCTGCGAGGCGTTGACAACGGACACAACTGCAGCGATGGTCGCAGCGGGCTCCATGCTCGCAGTGCTGTGCCGTCCGCGCTGTCACTGACCAGAAAAGTGCGCGAACTGATTTCCCGCCGGCGATTTCAGGGAGGGAGGGAGGGCGTTAGCGACGGACGGATGACGACAGTTACCCAAAAGCACCCTCGACACATTTTTTTACCCAGAAGGCATTGGCGGCTCGACCCAGAATTCCAATGGGCAGCGGGGACTGCGGGAACTGTGGGATAGCTGCCCGCAGTGCACCGCTTCCAATGTCGACGCTTTCCCCGTTAGTGTGGACTCACAAAGTCGAATTACTGTCCTTAGTGTGGACACACACGTTCGACTTTGCATTATCGATTCCACATATTCGATTTAAATGAAATCGAACTACTCTCATAGTGTAGACATACCCTAAGAATCAGCCATAAGAGAAGTTAATAGGTTGGCTGAATGTACTTAAGATAAAAGCTTGAAAGCTTGCACAGTAAATATAATTCATTACATCTTAGCAGAATTCTAGAAGTTAATAACCTATTATCATCGTGTCGCTCCTCTGCTGAAGAACTTTTCTATACACATAAAAAACCTTACTTTTTCTAAAGCAAGTAGCATTGAAAAACAAATGTCACATTACACTTTAGTATTCCCATTAATTCTTACGGCACTGAGGACGAGTTTAGGTGTCCCTAGTGATATGCCCTAAAGATGATAAAAACAGAAACCCTCTTCTTTAACCATCTTGACAACCACCTGAAAGACCCCCAACCCATCAAAGCCAATTTCCTTCCTCTCCCTGCCCAATGCCCAGTGCCACCCAATGTGCTGCCAACTCGGTTCCTTCCCAACCTCTACAAACCCAACACCCAGTTGATTCTATTGCCCCCTAGTGGTTGGCGGGGTTGCAGAATGAGTTAGCACCAATAGAAGAGGGGCAGATCACGTGGGATGGAGACCAAGAGCTGATGGTTTCCGGCAGTGAAGAGAGACGGCAGCTCAGGACTGACTCCAAGCAAGAATCCCAAGCTGTTTCACTTCCCACTGCTGGAAATCCTTCTCAATCTTCAGCTCTAGTGCCCCCTTCCTCTCTTCTAAACTGCTCATTCATGAAGAATCAGACCAGGAAGAGAAAGGCTTTGCTTTACCCGCTTTGGATGCTGTGTTGCACTGCACAGACTTTGGACACTCCTATGAATCTGGCCCTCCTTCTCTCTTTGGGCATATCAGGTCTTGGAATCTGGAACAAAATTTCCTCATCTCCATGCCAGTGAAGTAACACCAGCCGACAGCAGCTGGCATCTGCTGCAATGGCTGCCAACTCTAAAACATCCTAACATGCTAGTCCTAGGGATGTGGGCAGTAAGATTCTTTAGATCTTCAACAGCACACACTCCCACAATTTATGCTAGATCCAGAGCCCATTTCAAGCCCAGCATAAAGAGCTTAGGCCCAGCATTTTCAAAAACAGGTGCCTAAATAAGGTTTCCAAACCCAAATTTAGGTACCTAACTATGGTAAATCACCTCCTTGTCTAACAGGTCTGCAGCATCCCACAGTTCCCACTGAATTTAATTGAAGCTGTGGGTGTTCAGTGCTTTTGAACATAAGACCACTTATTTAGAAGCCTGATAAGGACATAGGAATCTAACTTCAGGGACCTCTTTCTGAAACTCTTGGCACTGGTGATATGTGAATTTGCTCTAAAATTTGACGATAGTGACACCCTAGGAGCCCCTTTAAGCCAATTGGCAAAAGAGCACCTGACACACAATTGTCAGAATATTTAGCCAAATAGCATCTTGTGAGGTATCATGTGACACCCTGGTCATCAATATTATTGCGTGATATATGTATATGTACTGGAAATGTTATTATAATATATAATCCGAGTAGAGCAGATACCATTGACAGAGAAATGGTGTTTCACCTGTTTGCCTGTATCTCCAGCGTAAATCGAGGAAGGTGAGGCCAGACACAATGGAAATACATTTACATCTAAGGCAGTGGTGGGCAACCTGCAGCCCATCAGGGCAAGCTGCTGGCAAGCTGCCAGACCATTTGTTTACATTTGCACGGCCGCCCGCAGCTCCCAGTGGCTGGGAACGGCAAACCGCAGCCACTGGGAGCTGTGGGTGGCCGTGCAAATGTAAACAAACGGTCTGGCGACCCGCCAGCAGATTACCCTGACAGGCCACAGGTTGCCCACCACTGATCTAAGGTAAACAAAGTGATTAAGCCAATTGAAAAAGCAAACTGACCAAAGGATGAGGAAGACAGCATGGCAGCTACATACCAGTAGGGGAAAGGAATTTGTCTGGGTTTACTTTTAAAAACAAAACAAAACAAAAAACATTTCAAACGTTTACTGACTGTAAAAAGAAGGAGAAAGAACCCTTAGTTATCCATCGCTTAGAGGACAGTGGGGAAAGTGCCATGATTCCATGACCCTCTTGCAGGAAAGGCTGGAGGTGCTGGGCAAAGTCTTAGACAATGAAAAGGATGTTTTATTTTGTTGGTAACCATTTTCTGTTTTTGTTCTATGTTAGTATCACTTCAGTTTCTGTTCTTTGTTAATGAACTTTATAAACCATCTCAGCGCTGTTACACTGAATTAATTCTGAGTCCTCAGTGAAACCAGCTGACCGGTATGCATACACCGTCTCTTTGGAGGCAGTGAACTTAATAATTTCTGAGTGTCCCCAGTGAGAGGGAACTCAGGGACATCTCTGGGGAACTCAAACTGGAGTTCACTGAGTGTTACTGCAAAGCATGGTAAATTCTGGCAGGGTACTGATGATTTTCCTGGTGAAGCAGACACACAGGTGTGGCAAGGCCCTGACACATATGGCTCCAGCAAAGCTCTCCCTTGCTAAGGCAGGGGGGTAACAGAGTCACTTACAGTTCTGGGCTGCCTCAGGAGAGCATCACATATAGAGAGGAGCCATGTCAGTAATTCATTTTAAGCTATAGCTTTGATTTTCTCTCATCCTGCCCTCACTTTCTCAATCAGTGATGTGCCCTAAATACCATAGTTGGTTTTCTAATAGCATACATTTTTCTGTATTCAGTTTGAGTCCAGCAGCCTTAATTGCCTTCAGAAATTGTTTTAACCTTACATTATGTCCTTGCTCAGACTTCCCATAAATTGAAATGTCATCCATATAAACTTCCACTCCCTCTAGCATCTCACTCATTTCCCTTTCGAGGTTTTCTGAGCTGGGGCATAGAGATGCAATGCCAAAGAGGAGGCATCAAAAGAAAAACTTCTGAATGACATTTTACAGACCGTCAGCTTGGTATTGTCAGGATGAAGTAGAACTTTCCAGAATCCACTATCTGCATCTAGTAAGGGGAATATCATTGCACCAGTTAACACCAAGATTCTGGGCCCTGTTACTGCTCTGGCAGTTCACATGGGCTGTAAAACTGCCTTGCTTCAAAGACTAAAGCAGCTCTTGGCAGCCCTGGAGATTGAAGGAGTGCAAAGGTGACATATTCCCATCTTTGCTCCCTCCAATTGGCTCCTGTGCCAAGCAGAGTTCAGCCAGAACGCCAGGATCTCTATTTTCCACAATGGGAAGAATATATGTATTGCTTCTCTCTGCTTCATTGAGCCTTCTTAGTTCTATGTAGATATGAATGTGCTCATCATTTGGATAACAGACACCATAGGTGTTCTGAATTCCCTCCGTTCACTGTTCAGGCAAGTTCATCCTTCCCTTGGGAAGAAATGGGACTGACACTCTCCAAGATGTTCTGACCGGGTAGTATTTGTCCCCCTCTTTCAACAGAATCTGTACTGTTCCTCCTTGAAGCACACCCTTCTCATCAGGCACAGTACAGCTTCTTCTGTGCGTTTTATAAGCCCCTTGTGAATGGCTGTGGTTGGATTAGGAAGTGACAAAGAGGTCTGTCAGATATTCTTTGTAGCTTGTACAGGCTTGGAATGGACACAGGGAATCCTGAGCTGCTCCAACTTTGCCTATTTACAAATCAGCCACCTCTGGCCCAGAATCAATGCTAAATTCAAGGACTATGTTCCAAGGCCTGCAGTCAGTAGTCCAGGACAGTACATGAACGTCCAGGACAGTACATGAATGCTGCTTTTGGACACAGATCCCAGAAAACAGTCAAGCACAGGTGCGTGTTACCTATCTTCAAGATTCCTTTGCTTTGATACACACATTCCCAATATCCTAGTCTCTTTCATTTCATGCACATGCTTGTACTACAATAAATTGGCATGACCAATGTACCTTCTGTGTACCATTCATTACCTTGTACCTATGCCTCTATACTGTCCCCTCTAATTCATCTTTTCTTCCAACCCAGAACAAAGGAATTTATTAGAATAAGAAAAACAATATCATCACTAAAAGCTACTCTTCTTCTCTCCCTCTTTCATTGAATAGTTTCTTCCTAAAAACTTTTCCTCAGCCCCTTTATCTCCTTACATAAAAGAGTCCACTTGCCCAGATGGTGGGGGAACCTGACCACACTCAGCTTTCAGCACAGGCCCTGGCTCCTTACAACTTTCAAGGGACCCTTTGCAGGCCTTCTTAAATCTCTCTGGCTTACCCTGGTAGTTCACTGTACTCTCTGTAGGGTCATGGTGAAGGGCTCCAGGCTGGGAGTTCCCTCTCTAGGTCTAGGAGTCCTGACAGCAGTGTCCTGCTTAGGGCAGTCCTGGTCCTCCCTTCCTCCCCAGCTGACTGCAATTTCCTCCATTTTAAAGACCTCCTCCCTACCACACATGACAGACAAGTCCAGAAGGGCAGTGCCAGTCCT
Organism: Terrapene triunguis; assembly: GCF_002925995.2. Classification (NCBI taxonomy): domain Eukaryota; kingdom Metazoa; phylum Chordata; order Testudines; family Emydidae; genus Terrapene; species Terrapene triunguis. Next base: position 5,720 of record NW_020713269.1, on the reverse strand, counting down.
ACCCCCTAAGGCCTCTCTGGCACCTTCCTTGTCAGTGTGGGGTCTATACATCCCATCGCACCTTACTTTAAATGTGTAGCAGAAAGGTAACTGTGACAGGTTCGGTCACAGAGACCCCCTTGGGACTGTCACCGGACATGCTGGAATTACCTCTGAGCCCATTTTCCACTGCCAGCTTGAGACTCCAGAATCCTGCCTTGTTGAGCCAGACATGCCAGTCTGCTGCAACACAGACCCAGGTCTGGTCCATGCTCCCAAAGCTGCAGACTATAACAAAAAACTGCTCAGCAAGTCACCTATCTTCAGCACCCAGATCCCAATGGGACCCAAACCCCAAATAAATTAATTTTATTCTGTATAAAGCTTATACAGGATAAACTCATAAATTGTCCACCCTCTATAACACTGATAGAGAGAGATGCACAGCTGTTTGCTCCCCCAGGTATTAATCACTTACTTTGGCTTAATTAATAAACAAAAGTGATTTTATTAATTATAAGAAGTAGGATTTAAGTGGTTTCAAGTAATAACAGACAGAACAAAGTAAGTTACCAAGCAAAATAAAACAAAACACGCAAGTCTAAGAAACTGAATACAAGTAAAATCTCACCCTCAGAGATGTTCCAATAAGCTTCTTTCACAGACTAGACTCCTTCCTAGTCTGGGCCCAATCCTTTCACTTTGTTAGTTCCAGCAGGCATCTTAGGTGAAAACCAGAGGATTTTACATGACTGGAACCCTCTTTGTTCTGTTCCACCCTCTTTTATATCTTTGGCATAAGGCGGGACTCTTTTGTCTCTGTGGGTCCCCACCCCTCCTTCTAAATGGAAAAGCACCAAGTTTAAGAAGGATTCCAGTATCATGTGACCTGGTCACATGTCCTGTGAGACCTCATTCTTCATTACCCACCTCAGATAAACAGAGCCATTTACAGCCAATTGTCCTAGTCAATGGGAGCCATCAAGATTCTAAACCACCATTAATGGCCCACACTTTGCATAATTACAATAGGATCTCAGAGTTATACTTCATATTTTTAGTTTTAGATAAAAAAATGATACATACATACAAATAGGATGAACACACTCAGTAGATTGTAAGCTTTTTTAATAATACCTTATAAGAGACCTTTTCCATAAAGCATATTCCAGTTACATTATATTCACATTCTAAGCATATTTTCATGCAGCATATGGAGTGCAACATCACAGTAACAATACACATAAGCTCACACCCATGTATTATCAAACTTCTTTAACAAGGTGGATCACATTTTATCAGAGTGACTGTCCCATGGAGCACATCTCTTCTCATTCAGGACTACAACAGACTACCTGCTCTTGCACTGATGATCACATAACAGCCTGTGCCAGCTACAGCAATTGATTATATGGAAAAAGTCATGCTAGGGAAGTATTTAACATATGTTTACTTTCTTTTAATGTCCTTTAGCAGCTGGAAACAAAGAAAAGCCAGTGCCATGTGACCACCTAACTCCCCATGGACCATCAGCAAGTGCTCTGTAAACCACGATTTATCCACAGGCCACGGTCTGGTAACATCTGCTTTAGACCAATGACTCATGATACAGATAGTAGTATATATTTTTGCCTCCGCTTCTAAATATAAAGTAGCAATGGCCAAGAGAGGTTGCAGCCAGCAGAGTGGGTTAAGGAATGGAGAGAGTTATTCCCAGAACTGCTGGTGGCACAGAAATCTCCAAGACCAACTACACTCAGAAAATCCCACAATAAACATTCTAATCTCCTCTCAGGCGAGAATATGACTCATTAGATACAAATCTATTGAGAGTGCCTATTTGTTTGTTCTTAATGTATTTCTTATAACTCCGGGTAAACAGATTTTGTTTTGGCCTAACGCATGACTCACCATTGTTCAAATATTAAAGTTAAGTGGAAGCAGTTTCCTTATCTAGGCAGCTTCAAGTTTGTGTCTTGGTTCTTTTGTATCTATCGTTATTTGGTGTAGGAGTGATAAGAGAAGCACTGTTCAAGAGTTCAAGTGTTCCCAATGAAACAGAAAATTAGTGCAAATGACAATTGTATAGAAAACTATATGTGAAAAGTCCCACCAACTGGGTAAAGTTAAGGGAAGGAGGCAGAGGAAATGAAACAGAGGAAGATGGCCTGCTCTTTTTATACTACTTGATAGGATGACAGACAAATACAAAGCTTTTTTTAAAAATAGCAAATAGAAAGTTGCTTCTCTGAAGTCCATCCCTACAGTCATAAAAGGAACACACCAACGTTTGTCTACTTTTTCCAAAAGAGACATTACCTCTTCGTTTGTTCATGCTGCAGAGATGCAGGAATGAAAGGAAATTAAAGAAGCAAAGAGAAAAACTGCAGTGGCATCAATTTATTAATTCTTATTATTATCTATTTCTATTATGCAACATTCAGTGTCCCTGGTAAAGATGGAGGCTCTGGTACAGCGGAAGATCTAAACCCAGGAGTTCAGTTTTGGCTATGTTAAGCTTAAATTCTAAATCAGCTTTGAAAAGTTCTACTCCTTGTGTAACCCTTCTGCCAGGTGCAGTTAGCAGCAGCCAGGGATGGGTTCAATATCTTGGGGCTCTTCTTAAAAATAAAAAACTTGAGCCCTCACCCAGTAATCTGGGAAAACTTAGAAGCACCCAGAGGTGGTGGTAAGAGGCAATACTTCCCCACTTACAAGCACCAAGTCTGTATACAACAAATAAAACTTTTACTAAAAGGGAAAGCAGGACCCAATATCAATTTGGGAGAACACTACAACCATGATTCAAAAGCATGTGTCCATAGGCAATCAACCACCCCACAAAGCATTGGGCAGGGTCCTTTGCCTCAGTTTCTCACCTTGTAGTGTGAAAATCTGACAAACAAATGCCCCTTAACACACCACTCCCCTCTCCTTCTGCTGTATCCCACTCACAGTTGACTGTCCCTGGTTAGTGACAGGGCTGCCCAGAGGGGGGGGCAAGTGGGGCAATTTGCCCCAGGCCCCGGGCCCCACAGGGGCCCCCAGCCCCACGAGAATGTCTGAGGCTCCCCCGCCCCCCCCCGTCTTCCCCCATCCCCTGGCACCTCAGCGCGCTGCGTCAGGAGCGGCCCTGGACAGCACTGCAGTGGCGTGGTTCCAGCGGGGCCTGAGCTCCTCCCACTGAGTCAGAGCCACGTGGTAAAGGGGCGGGGCTGCGAGCTCCGGTCCCGCCTGAACCACGCCGCTGCAGCGCTGTCCAGGGGCTAGGGCAGCTCCTGGATGCGGTGCGCTAAGGCTCCGAGAGAGGGGAGAGGTGGGGATAACCCAGGAGCGGCCCTGGACAGCGCTGCTGGGGGGAGGCAGTCATGGGACGGGGTATGGGGGGTTGGATCATGGGCATTCCGGGGGTCTGTCAGGACTTGGAGGGGTGGATAGGGGTTGGGGCAGTCAGGGGACAGGGAGCAGGGGGGATTGGTGGGGGGTGGGGTCCCGGGTGGTGGTTGGGGGAGATCTCGGGGGGGCGGTGAGGGGACAAGTAGCAGGATGGGTCGGGGATTCTGAGGGGGGTAGTCGGGGGGCAGGAAGTGGGTGGGGGTCAGATAGGGGGCAGGGCCAGGCTGTTTGGGGAGGCACAGCCTTCCCTACCCTAAAGCTCATTCAGCAGTTTGAGGCTTGCAGACAGCTATTTAACACAAAGAGCCAAGCTGTTATCTTTTCCCTTAGGGCTACCATCCCTTTCACTTCTCAAATGCCAAGTTATAGTCTACATTTAATTTCAGTGCCATAGGAGATTCATGTCAGGGGACAGTAGCTTCATTTAAAATTAGCCACTTTAGATTAACAGTGATAGAGCCAAGAGAGCCATGGGGGAGGGATCACATGAAAAGAGCAATATCCTACACCACCTACCTCCTTCCCAACCCTACCAAGGGAGACCCCCACCCCTGCATTCCCCGAGGCTCCAGAGGGGTTAATTCAGTGGTTCTCAAACTTTTGTACTGGTGACCCCTTTCACATAGCAAACCTCTGAGTGTGACCCCCCCCCTTATAAATTAAAAACACTTTTTTATATATTTAACACTATTGTAAATGCTGGAGGCAAAACGGGGTTTGAGGTGGAGGCTGACAGCTCGTGACCCCCAGTAATATCCTCGTGACTCCCTGAGGGGTCCCGACCCCCAGTTTGAGAACCCCTGGGTTAATTTAATTTTAGCACCCTGTGTCCATTCACATTCATGTGCTATTTTGAGCATTTCAGTTTTCACAGCGTAGGCTCATCCCAGATTCTGGAACAAGCTCAAATGCTCAGTTCGTGGAGCATGTACATAAGCTATACTAAAGACAAACCCACAGCAACCGTCTCTACTTTGTGAGGGACCCCCCTGGAGCCAGTCTCTAGAAAACAGATAAATTCATGGAGGTTAAGTCCATTAATGGCTATTAGCCAGGATGCGTAAGGAATGGTGTCCCTAGCCTCTGTTTGTCAGAGGGTGGAGATGGATGGCAGGAGAGAGATCACTTGATCATTACCTGTTAGGTTCACTCCTTCTGGGGCACTTGACATTGGCCACTGTCGGTAGACAGAATCCTGGGCTGGATGGACCTTTGGTCTGACCCAGTATGGCCATTCTTATGTTCTTATGTTCTAACCTAAATGACCCCAAAGTTATGGAGACAGATATGAGTCAAGGAAACCAGCAGAGTATCAGAAACCTGGAAAAATCTCTGACTGGGTGGACTCAGGCGTTTGGTCACAAACTGAGGTAGTTCAAAAATTTTGGATTTTTTTTAAGCAGAATTTTTTTATTGTTTCTTTAAACAATCAAACACAGCAAGCAGCAAATATTTTCTCAAAACTGGGTTTGTGCCGAGATGCGGAAGGTTTTTAAATGTTTATTTTTACCCAGGGCTGCCCAGGGGGCGGGGGGAGAGTGGGGCAATTTGCCCTGGGCCTCACAGGGGCCCCCACGAGAATATAGTATCCTATAGTATTGCAACTTTTTTTTATGAAGGGGCCCCCAAAATTGCTTTGCCCCAGGCCCCCTGAATCCTCTGGGTGGCCCTGGTTAGTGAAGACCCAGAGTTCAGAGGTGCATTTCACCTCCCACCCCTAGGAGGGGGCTGTTGAGCAATGCCTCTGCTGCAACTGGCTCCCAGCCACTGCTGATCGCCACTGTTATCTCTTTACTGCCGCTGTCTGCTGCCTCCCTGCCACTGCTGTCTGTGACATCACATTCTGAGGTACCAGCACTTAACCCAGCTCTTAGTGATTTCAGCAGACAGTGGGGAACCTCATTGCTAGTGCAGTTTCTGTGTTGTCTTTTGCTGCAATACTGTCCCCACACAAGATCTAAGGCTTAGCGCCTAGACCTGCTTAGCAGTGGTGCCAGCTGCAGGAATCATCAACCAGAAACAAGAACTTTCAATTGAGTCTAAGGCCTGGTCTACACTAGGAGTTTATGTCGAATTTAGCGCCGTTATATCGAAGTAACTCTGCACCCGTCCACACCACGAAGCTATTTAGTTCGACATAGAGGTCTCTTAAATTCGATTTCTGTACTCCTCCCCAACGAGGGGAGTAGCGCTAAATACAACATGGTCATGTCGAATTAGGCTAGGTGTGGATGGAAATCGACGCTAATAGCTCCGGGAGCTATCCCACAGAGCACCACTCTGTTGACGCTCTGGACGGCAGTCCGAGCTCGGATGCTCTGACCAGCCACACAGGAAAAGCCCCG
>NW_020713268.1:0-1439 GCF_002925995.2 Terrapene triunguis | reverse complement strand
AAAAGACGGAATGCAAAGATCTATGAGAAGATCTCTAAAGCCATGGCAGAGAGAGGATACAGCCGGGATGCAACGCAGTGCCGCGTGAAAATCAAGGAGCTGAGACAAGACTACCAGAAGACCAAAGAGGCAAACGGACGCTCTGGAGCCCAGCCCCAGACATCCCGTTTCTACGAGGCACTGCATTCCATCCTAGGTGCAGCCGCCACCACTACCCCACCAGTGACCGTGGACTCTGAGGATGGGATATTGTCCACTGCCGGTTCCTCGGACATGTTAGCGGATGGGGAAGATGAGGAAGGAGATGAGGAGGACGAGGCAGTCGACAGCGCTTGCAAGGCTGATTTCCCCGACAGCCAGGATCTCTTCATCACCCTCACAGAGATCCCCTACCAACCGTCCCCAGCCGTTAACCCGGACACAGAATCAGGGGAAGGTTCTTCCAGTAAGTGTTTTAAACATCTAAACATTTATTTTTAACAGAACAGGAATATTAAGAATATTAACAATGGGTTGTGCATGATTACTTTGCCCTAGGCGCTTAACGTTTCAGTCCTGGGCAGTGCAACTATTAAAAAAAAATCTAACAATGTCCGGTTTTGCATGATTGTTCTGCCCAAGCCGCTCTACTGTTTAGTCCCTGCCAGTGCAGCTACAGTAAAATGCGGTCTACATGTCCGGGGATAGAGCAGAAATCCTCCTGGGACATCTTGACGAAGCTCTCCTGGAGGTAATTGGAAAGCCTTTGCATCAGGTTCCTGGGGAGAGCGGCCTTATTGGGTCCTCCGTGGTATGAAACGTTTCGGCGCCAGGAGACAATCAAGTACTCCGGGATCATTGCCCTGCAGAGCATGGCAGCATACGGCCCTGGTCTTTGCAGGCTTTCCCGAAGCATTCTTTCTTTTTCCGTGTCTGAGATCCTCATCAGAGTGATGTCGCTCATGGTGACCTGCTTTGAATTAGGTAGGGGAATGTTAGTATTGGGACTGCTTACCCGTTCCTTTACAGAACTGTAACCGCCGGTTTACAGCCACGCGGTGGAGGCGGGAGAGGGGCGGCATACAGGGATCTTTCCCTGGGACAGCCACGAGGGGTGGGACAGGGGCAGAGTTGATGCTTGCTGGATTGCTGGCAGCAGGGACTGGCGTTGCTTTCAATGTGAAAGGAGGCCAGTGCTACTATTAAAGTTTTAAGCAGCCACAAGTCTACGGCTTACCATGTCGGCCTGCTACACAAATTCCGGTGTCCTGCCCCGCTTCTCAGATCGGCAGTGCAAGACCCCAGGCACTGAATGCGAAGGCCGAAAATTCGACCTTGTCCTGAGTGCGCATGTGATAGGTGCTGTGCATGGTCTTGTTCACAGAGAAAGACTATGTTCTTTGTTCACAACTACATTTATCTTTCTGAGGAATTCACTCCCTTTTTCCCATTCCCACAGC
>NW_020713267.1:0-3242 GCF_002925995.2 Terrapene triunguis | reverse complement strand
CCCAGCCCAACCCCAGAGTCCACACCCCCAGCCAGAGCCCTCAACCCTGATCAAAAAGCAGCATCTAATCCCAAGGTCGTTAGTCTCTGTATCGTTTTCCATTTGTATTTTTCAAAGCAGCCATTTATGAACTAATGGAGCATCATCAGCAAATCCCAGAAAACTCAGCCAGACAGAGCTGAGAGAGGCGTCTCAGACGACCCAGCCAAGCTCCTTGGGAGCTGGGAGCGACAGCACCTACCACAGGATGCTTTCTGTCAATTCACCTCTGGGTTATGGACCCATATGCACCCAGTACATCACTCTGCAGTGAAGTACAGTGCTAACCATCTAGGCTGCAAGGGATGAGACTGCTGTGATAGACGTGCCGCACGGCCCGGGCAATGGACAGACCAGCTAGGCTGAGCAGGCCTCCAGCAGTGGAGATACAGACAATGTCACGGGGACAGGACACAGCAGGAGAGAAGATAACCAGCTTTGGAAAGCCACTTGACTTTCCATATTTTGTCTCTCACGGGCGAGGGGTTTGTGGGGGGGAACATATGGAAAAAATGTGTCTTTAAAAATAACCTTAATCGAATCTAGAACCACAAGCCCTAAAGGCGTTAACCATAACTGCATGAGATACAGTGAGAGGCTGGGGACGGGGGATGAGATGTAATCCGTGCTCTGTGAGCCAGTGGTACGCTGTCTAGTTATGTGATACACTGAGATGTGGCATCGACACTCTGCGTCATCGATTTTACAGCAAAGGTCTAACTGAGTTCTTATTTATGTCTCTTGCGGTAGCACTTCGAGACCCCAGCCACGCCGGGGGCTCAGCTGGGCTCGGTGCTGTACAAACAGTGGGTAAGAGGCAGTCCCTGCTTCGAAGCGCTTACACTCTGCATCGTTCCTAGACACAGGGCGGGAGGGGAAACAGACTCAGCAAGAGAGGGAGGGCCTGGCCCAGGGCCACCCAGCGGGAGAGTGGAAAAGCCGGGAGTCAGGGATGGGGAGCCAGGCCCCAGGAGTCGCAGTGCAGCACCGCGGACCTTGGAGCAGATTGCCATTGAAGCTGTTCCAGGAAAGGCGACTGTGGTTTGTGGTGATGAATGAGTTGTGCTATTTGTAGGGCCCTACCAAATTCACAGCCATGCAAAACGCATCACGGACCATGAAATCTGGTCTCACCCGGGAAATCTGGTCTTTGCAGGGCCGGCGCTTCCATTTAGGTGACCTAGGTGGTCACCTAGGGCACCAGGATTTGGGGGGGCGGCAATTCGGCGGCGAGGGGTCTTTCCGCGCTCTGGGTCTTTGGTGGCAATTCTGCGGCGGGTCCTTCACTCGCTCTGGGACCCGCCGCCAAAGTGCCCCGAAGACCGGGAGCGCAGAAGGACCCCCCCCCACCGCAGAATTGCCGACGACGACCGGGAGCGCGGAAGGACCCCCGCCTAGAGCGCCAAAAACCCTGGCGCCGCTCCTGGGTCTTTGGTGTACTTTTACCCTACACTATACAGATTTCACCAGTGTTTCCCAAACTGGGGGTCCTGACCCAAAAGGGGACCACAGGAAGGTCGCAGTATTGCCACCCTTACTTCTGCACTGCCTTCAGAGCAGGTGGCTGGAGAGCACCCAGCCCTGAAGGCAGTGCCCTGCCAGCAGCAGCTCAGAAATAAGGGTGGCAATACCATACCTTGACATCTTTCCTTCTGTGCTGCTGCTGGCGGCGGCTCTGCCTTCAGAGCTGGGCTCCTGGCCAGCAGCCACTGTTCTCTGCCCACCCAGCTAAGAAGACAGTGTTGCTACCAGTTGCAGTGCAAAAGTAAGGATGGCAATACCATGACCCTGTACCCCAATAACCTTGCAACCCCCTTTTGGGCCTGGACCCCTACAGTTACAACACTGTGAAATTTCAGATTTAAATATCTGAAATCATATTTATTATTTTTTAAACCCTATGACCATGAAATTGACCAAAAAGGACCATGAATTTGGTAGCGCTCTAGTTATTTGTTTTGAGGGGGGGAAGGGGCGGGGGGGCACTATGGTGGGGGAAGAGAGCCCAGCGCCAGTGGGAAAGATCCAGAAATGATAAATATCCCTGCAGGTCCACCACACCTGGCCACAGCGATGAGGAAAGCTGTGAAAGGCTCATTGACAAAGGCTCACAGGAGAGAGCGTTTCGGAGGAGGCTGGGCCAGGCGGAATCCGGTCAAATGGCCCGGCCAGCCCTGCCCCCGTCCACCTTCATGGCTTCTCACAGAAACGGTGCCACTCCTCTGACACTAAGAGGCCCAGGTTCAGCGATGGCCCCTTCAAAGCCATCCAGGGCTTGTATTCGGCTGTGCAGCCTGGTGCCTAGGCCCAGATATCCCTGTCTAAGCCATTGTCACTCCTCCCTGGGATGTTCCTCTCCCCCCAAGGCAGGGGCACCTTTTCCCTACCAGTCCCCCCAGCACGACAGGACAGCCCGTGGCCACTGGTAACACTGGGGTAGCCCCTCAGCTACCAGAATGTCTCTGTTAACCCTGCGATGGCCACGGGGACTCGGAAGATGGCAGCTCTCGTCTGGCCAGCCAGGGCTCTCAGTTTCCAGCATGGCCCAGGCCCGTCGGTTACGAGAACCTTAGCAAGACAACAGAGTCATCTCCGCTTCCAGCTACCCCAGCCTGGCACCGTCCATCTGCTCCCCGGCGCTGGCTAAGCATCCCTGCAGCTGTCGCCTGTCTAGCTATTTCTGCACAGGCAGCCTGGGGGATGGTCCTTGACTCGGGAACAGAGGCAGGGGGTGGCCTGTGAGGAGTGGGGTCACCAGGAGCAGGTGGACCGAGACAGCTGTGGCGGGTGTCCGCACTGGACAGAGCACATCCCTCGTGTAGCCAGTTGGACGCAGGCCTGGTGGGGGTGACCAGAGCGAGGACACCGCAGATCAGCAGCCCGTGCAGTTGGGCAGCCGCACTCTGAGCTTGTCTAAGCGGAGCAGCTCATAAATACTCCCCAACCCTGCTCCCCACATTCCCCTCCCATACTCTCCCCTTCCCATCACCTGCATCTCCCCTGCCCCCCATGCTCTTCGCCCCACACCGGTCCACTCAGAACCTCTTCGTCCCATGCCCATCTGCAACCTGCTTTCCTGCTCTTCCAGCTAGTGTCCTCCACCCTTCTCCCAACCCCCGCCCCCACCTCCAAATGGGGCAAGAGTTCCCCTTGAGTGCCAAAGGCAATTTCCACCCAGGGCCGGCGCAACCCATTAGGCGACC
>NW_020713266.1:0-3320 GCF_002925995.2 Terrapene triunguis | reverse complement strand
GCCCCAGTCCAGAACACCCTCCTACACTCCAAACTCCTCATCCCCAGAGTCCACACCCCCAGCCAGAGCCCTCAACCCTGATCGAAAAGCAGCATCTAATCCCAAGGTCCTTAGTTTCTGTATCGTTTTCCATTTGTATTTTTCAAAGCAGCCATTTATGAACTAATGGAGCATCATCAGCAAATCCCAGAAAACTCAGCCAGACTGTCAGTCACCAAAGACAGAGCTGAGAGAGGCATCTCAGACGACCCAGCCAAGCTCCTCGGGAGCTGGGAGCGACAGCACCTACCACAGGACGCTTTCTGTCAATTCACCTCTGGGTTATGGACCCAATATGCACCCAGTACATCACTCTGCAGTGAAGTACAGTGCTAACCATCTAGGCTGCAAGGGATGAGACTGCTGTGATAGACGTGCCGCACGGCCCGGGCAATGGACAGACCAGCTAGGCTGAGCAGGCCTCCAGCAGTGGAGATACAGACAATGTCACGGGGACAGGACACAGCAGGAGAGAAGATAACCAGCTTTGGAAAGCCACTTGACTTTCCATATTTTGTCTCTCATGGACGGGGGGTTTGTGGGGGGGAACATATGGAAAAAATGTGTCTTTAAAAATAACCTTAATCGAATCTAGAACCACAAGCCCTAAAGGCGTTAACCATAACTGCATGAGATACAGTGAGAGGCTGGGTACGGGGGGTGAGATGTAATCCGTGCTCTGTGAGCCAGTGATACGCTGTCTAGTTATGTGATACACTGAGATGTGGCATCGACACTCTACGTCATCGATTTTACAGCAAAGGTCTAACTGAGTTCTTATTTATGTCTATTCCGGTAGCACTTCGAGACCCCAGCCGCGTCGGGGGCTCTGCTGGGCTCGGTGCTGTACAAACAGTGGGTAAGAGGCAGTCCCTGCTTCGAAGCGCTTACACTCTGCATTGTTCCTAGACACAGGGCGGGAGGGGAAACAGACTCAGCAAGAGAGGGAGGGCCTGGCCCAGGGCCACCCAGCGGGAGAGTGGAAAAGCCGGGAGTCAGGGACGGGGAGCCAGGCCCCAGGAGTCGCAGTGCAGCACCGCAGGCCTTGGAGCAGATTGCCATTGAAGCTGTTCCAGGAAAGGCGACTGTGGTTTGTGGTGATGAATGAGTCGTGCTATTTGTAGGGCCCTACCAAATTCACAGCCATGCAAAACGCATCACGGACCATGAAATCTGGTCTCACCCGGGAAATCTGGTCTTTGCAGGGCCGGCGCTTCCATTTAGGCGACCTAAGCGGTCGCCTAGGACACCAGGATTTGGGGGGGGGCAGCAATTCGGCGGTGAGGGGTCCTTCCGCGCTCTGGGTCTTTGGTGGCAATTCTGCGGCGGGTCCTTCACTCGCTCTGGGACCCGCCGCCAAAGTGCCCCGAAGACCGGGAGCGCGGAAGGACCCCCCCGCCGCAGAATTGCCGCCGCGGACCGGGAGCGCGGAAGGATCCCCGCCTAGAGCGCCAAAAACCCTGGCGCCGCTCCTGGGTCTTTGGTGTACTTTTACCCAACACTATACAGATTTCACCAGTGTTTCCCAAACTGGGGGTCCTGACCCAAAAGGGGACCACAGGAAGGTCGCGGTATTGCCACCCTTACTTCTGCACTGCCTTCAGAGCAGGTGGCTGGAGAGCAGTGGCTGCTGGCCAGGTGCCCAGCCCTGAAGGCAGTGCCCTGCCAGCAGCAGCGCAGAAATAAGGGTGGCAATACCATACCTTTACATCTTTCCGTCTGTGCTGCTGCTGGCGGCGGCTCTGCCTTCAGAGCTGGGCTCCTGGCCAGCAGCCACCGCTCTCTGCCCGCCCAGCTAAGAAGGCAGTGTTGCCACCAGATGCAGTGCAAAAGTAAGGATGGCAATACCATGACCCTGTACCCCAATAACCTTGCAACCCCCTTTTGGGCCTGGACCCCTACAGTTACAACACTGTGAAATTTCAGATTTAAATATCTGAAATCATGATATTTATTATTTTTTAAACCCTATGACCATGAAATTGACCAAAACGGACCATGAATTTGGTAGCGCTCTAGTTGTTTGTTTTGAGGGGGGGGGAGGGGGCGGGGGGGCGCTATAGTGGGGGAAGAGAGCCCAGCGCCAATGGGAAAGATCCAGAAATGATAAATATGCCTGCAGGTCCACCACACCTGGCCACAGCAATGAGGAAAGCTGTGAAAGGCTCATTGACAAAGGCTCACAGGAGAGAGCGTTTCGGAGGAGGCTGGGCCAGGCGGAATCCGGTCAAATGGCCCGGCCAGCCCTGCCCCCGTCCACCTTCATGGCTTCTCACAGAAACGGTGCCACTCCTCTGACACTAAGAGGCCCAGGTTCAGCGATGGCTCCTTCAAAGCCATCCAGGGCTTGTATTCGGCTGTGCAGCCTGGTGCCGAGGCCCAGATATCCCTGTCTAAGCCATTGTCACTCCTCCCTGGGATGTTCCTCTCCCCCCAAGGCAGGGGCACCTTTCTCCTACCAGTCCCCCCAGCACGGCAGGACAGCCTGTGGCCACTGGTAACACTGGGGTAGCCCCTCAGCTACCAGAATGTCTCTGTTAACCCTGCGATGGCCACGGGGACTCGGAAGATGGCAGCTCTCGTCTGGCCAGCCAGGGCTCTCAGTTTCCAGCATGGCCCAGGCCCGTCGGTTACGAGAACCTTAGCAAGACAACGGAGTCATCTCCGCTTCCAGCTACCCCAGCCTGGCACCGGCCATCTGCTCCCCGGCGCTGGCTAAGCATCCCTGCAGCTGTCGCCTGTCTAGCTATTTCTGCACAGGCAGCCTTGGGGATGGTCCTTGACTCGGGAACAGAGGCAGGGGGTGGCCTGCAAGGAGTGGGGTCACCAGGAGCAGGTGGACCGAGACAGCTGTGGCGGGTGTCCGCACTGGACAGAGCACATCCCTCGTGTAGCCAGTTGGACGCAGGCCTGGTGGGGGTGACCAGAGCGAGGACACCACAGATCAGCAGCCCGTGCAGTTGGGCAGCCGCACTCTGAGCTTGTCTAAGCGGAGCAGCTCATAAATACTCCCCAACCCTGCTCTCCACATTCCCCTCCCATACTCTCCCCTTCCCATCACCTGCATCTCCCCTACCCCCCATACTCTTCGCCCCACACCGGTCCACTCAGAACCCCTTCGTCCCATGCCCAGCTGCAACCTGCTTTCCTGCTCTTCTAGCTGGTGTCCTCCACCCTTCTCCCAACCCCCGCCCCCGCCCCCACCTCCAAATGGGGCAAGAGTTCCCCTTGAGCGCCAAAGGCAATTTCCACCCAGGGCCGGCGCAACCCATTAGGCGACC
>NW_020713265.1:0-1372 GCF_002925995.2 Terrapene triunguis | reverse complement strand
CCCTTCCCCTTGGCTTTCTGGGCTGCTCCCCCATCCTGGTAACCCCCACCTCCCCTCTCCAACTCCCCCCCTCCCCTTGCCATCCCGGGACCCCTCCCCCCAGTGTCCCCTGCTGCCACCCCTCCCCTGACTGGCCCCAGGACCTCCCCCTTGCCATTGAAGGAGGCTGAATGGCCGTCGCAGAGGGGCAGGGAAGTGGCGGGCTGTGGGGAGCGCACGGGGAGCGACGCTGTGGGTGGGTTATGGTGCACTTACATACTGTATTCATGTCCTGGGAGCTATTGAAGAAGATCTGGGGCCTGCGACCCCTGAATACGGGGTCAGGGTAGATGTGTGTGTGTGGGGGGATTGGACAGGACCTCCCACCCAAAGAGAAGCAGCCAAACCTCCCAGGGTGGGACAACATGGAGTGGGTAGAGCATAGGGGGCGGATGTCTGGGGATCCGGACTCCTAGTTTCTATCCCCAGCTCTGGGAGAGGAGTGGGGTTTAGTGGTTAGAGCAGAGGGGGGCTGGGAGTCAGGATGCCTGGTTTCTATCCCCAGCTCGGGGGGTGGAGTGGGGCCTAGTGGTTAAAGCAGGGCTCGCTGCGAGTTAGGACTCCTGGGTTCCACCTCCAGCCCTGCCACTGACTCACCGTGTGACCATGGGCATGTCCCGTCCCTGTGCTGTGCCTCAGTTTCCCCCAGTGTATAATGAGGGGTAATGATGCCAACCCTCCTTTGCAACATGCTTGGAGACCATTGGCTGGGAAGGTGCCAGAATCAGGGAAATGAACAATAAACTTCCCGTGTGCCTCTTGGGAACCCCCCCTCCCCCATCTATCTGATTCAGGATAGTGGGGTAGCGAGGGAGCCACAGGACAGACCAAGAACCAACACTGCAGCAGGGGCCTCGGGGGGTGGGTGGTTCCTGGGTCCCCCATTTCAGGTACTTGCAGCTCCCTACCCTCAGACCACACCCTGGGCCAGGTCACCCCAGAAAAGTGGATGAGCACCCTGCTCTCACCACTAGACATCACTGCCCTCCCCAAGCCAGGGATAGAGCCCAGGAGTCCTGACTCCCAGCTCTCCCCCGCACTAGGCAACACTCCCTTCCCAGAGCTGGGAACAGAACCCAGGAGTCCGGGACCTATGAAGCTGCATTCTTCCCCTGGGCTTTTCTCATAGAGGTGGGCTGGCCGCCACCTGCCCCAGTAGGGCTGGAAGGGTGGGGATGGAGGTGGGTATGGCTCTCCCAGCCCCCCTGCCCCCTGGTTGCTCTGGGGTCATTATCCCCAGGGCTCCTACTCTGTCTTGCATCGCTCCCCGCTCTCACGATCAGACAGCCCCTGCACACTGTCGCACACTCACCCTCTCACGCACGCGCACGCT
>NW_020713264.1:0-1365 GCF_002925995.2 Terrapene triunguis | reverse complement strand
CCCTTCCCCTTGGCTTTCTGGGCTGCTCCCCCATCCTGGTAACCCCCCCCTCCCCTCTCCAACTCCCCCCCTCCCCTTGCCATCCCGGGACCCCTCCCCCCAGTGTCCCCTGCTGCCACCCCTCCCCTGACTGGCCCCAGGACCTCCCCCTTGCCATTGAAGGGGGCTGAATGGCCGTCGCAGAGGGGCGGGGAAGTGGCGGGCTGTGGGGAGCGCACGGGGAGCGACGCTGTGGGTGGGTTATGGTGCACTTACATACTGTATTCATGTCCTGGGAGCTATTGAAGAAGATCTGGGGCCCGCGACCCCTGAATACGGGGTCAGGGTAGATGTGTGTGTGTGGGGGGATTGGACAGGACCTCCCACCCAAAGAGAAGCAGCCAAACCTCCCGGGGTGGGACAACATGGAGTGGGTAGAGCGTGGGGGGCGGAGGTCTGGGGATCCGGATTCCTGTTTTCTATCCCCAGCTCTGGGAGAGGCGTGGGGTTTAGTGGTTAGAGCAGAGGGGGGCTGGGAGTCAGGATGCCTGGTTTCTATCCCCAGCTCGGGGGGTGGAGTGGGGCCTAGTGGTTAAAGCTGGGATCGCTGCGAGTTAGGACTCCTGGGTTCCACCTCCAGCCCTGCCACTGACTCACCGTGTGACCATGGGCATGTCCCGTCCCTGTGCTGTGCCTCAGTTTCCCCCAGTGTATAATGAGGGGTAATGATGCCAACCCTCCTTTGCAACATGCTTGGAGACCATTAGCTGGGAAGGTGCCAGAAGCAGGGAAAGGAACATTAACCCCCCGCCCCGCATGCCTCTTGGGAACCGCCCCCCCATCCATCTGATTCAGGATAGTGGGGTAGCGAGGGAGCCGCAGGACAGACCAAGAACCAACACTGCAGCAGGGGCCTCGGGGGGTGGGTGGTTCCTGGGTCCCCCATTTCAGGTACTTGCAGCTCCCTACTCTCAGACCACACCCTGGGCCAGGTCACCCCAGAAAAGTGGATGAGCACCCTGCTCTCACCACTAGACCTCACTGCCCTCCCCAAGCCAGGGATAGAGCCCAGGAGTCCTGACTCCCAGCTCTCCCCCGCACTAGGCAACACTCCCTTCCCAGAGCTGGGGACAGAACCCAGGAGTCCGGGACCTATGAAGCTGCATTCTTCCCCTGGGCTTTTCTCATAGAGGTTGGCTGGCCGCCACCTGCCCCAGTGGGGCTGTAAGGGTGGGGATGGAGGTGGGTATGGCTCTCCCAGCCCCCCTGCCCTCTGGTTGGTCTGGGGTCATTATCCCCAGGGCTCCTACTCTGTCTTGCATCGCTCCCCGCTCTCACGCTCAGACAGCCCCTGCACACTGTCGCACACTCACCCTCTCACGCACG
>NW_020713263.1:0-1970 GCF_002925995.2 Terrapene triunguis | reverse complement strand
CCTCTCCGTGCCTCAGTTTCCCCCTCTGTAAAATGGGGAGAATGGTCGCCCCTCTCCTTTGTAAAGCTTTTTCCGAGGCATGGGGGGAAAGGAAAGACGGGCATGTGACTGAGCTTCAGGACTCTTGGGTTCTGTTCCCAGCTCTGCCACTCATCTACTGTGTGACCGTAGGGCCAACTCCTTAGCTGGTGTAGATGCATAGCTTCATTGAAGCTGTGCTGAGTTACACCAGATGAAGATCTGCCCTTGCACCCTCTAGGCTGCATTTTCCTCATCCATATGACCAGGGTATTAGCACAGCATGAGCCTAGCTGGGGATGGGAATTTCTATTGGGCCTGAACTGACTCCTCCTTGCAGCTATTTGTCTCTCTCCCGCCCTTTCTTATTTCCCTCTTTCTCCCTTTCCACCTTCCTTCCTTCCCCACTGCAGAGTCCTCAAACACTCGGTGGACGCCACGTATGAGAACCAGGGCCCCAGCCCCGGCTATCGTATGGAGATGTCCATCTTCTACGTCGTCTACTTCGTGGTCTTCCCGTTTTTCTTTGTGAACATTTTCGTGGCCTTGATCATCATCACGTTCCAGGAGCAGGGGGATAAGATGATGGAGGAATACAGCCTGGAGAAGAATGAGGTGCAGCCCAAGTCAGGGGGTCCACGCCGCTCTGTCCCTGCCTCCCCAACAGCAGCTCCCAGCGGCCACGCCCCAGCCGCCATGCATCTCGCCATTAGCAGCGTGGCATGCCCTGGAGCCGCTGCTGCAGGGCCTGGGACCGTCATGCAGGAAGGAATTCAGGCTGTTCCCCCAGTGCTGATGTGCTGCCTGGAAGGGCTCAAGGCCAGATTACACCACTGAGCCGCTCGGGAGAGCTCCCCCATTGCCCCCTGCAAGCTCTGTTCCCAGTTCTCTCGGTGACCCTGGGCAAGTCTCTTCCCCTCTCCATGCCTCAGTTTCCCAGTTCGGTTGGCTTGGTGGGACGGGTCTGGCTCCTGCTTCTGGTGCTAGAGATTGTCGGTTCAAATCCCCAGCCAGCGGAGGGGAGCGAGAACTGCAGCAGCTGCACAGGGGTAGCCCGGGTTAGACAGGAAGGTCACAGCAGGGTCCCTTCTAGCCGTAGCATCTGTGAATCAGGGCATGGGGGCACCGGAGAAAGGCCAGCGGTTTGCAAGGAGCTTCCCTAAGGGGCCACAGGAAACCAGGGGCTGCTGAGCTTTCAGGTGGCCTGAAGAACTGGGGGGCTTGAGTTCAGAGAGCTGGGGCGGTCCCCATGATGACCAGTGCATAGGGTCATGTCGCCAGCTGATGTAAATCTCCATTCACTTCGTGGGAGAAATGATGATTTACGCTGGCCCTGTTACGATCATCTACACCGATCTCCCCCTTCACACAGGCCAGAGAGCGTCCTCTGGCCCGCCACGACGGGGTCGGAGACGCATTAGAGCAGGGCAGCTGGTCGAGCTGTCCTTCGCGCATGGGGTTCGGCCAGTTCAGAGTCTCTTGGCCTGAGCTGCCCCTGTATCCTCCGCCCCCCCCATCCTGAAGCTGGTGGCCATGAGCCCCTCCCTCGCCTCCCGCTCTAGTGGCTGTGTCTGTCCTCTCCGCAGAGAGCCTGCATCGACTTTGCCATCAGTGCCAAGCCCCTGACCCGGCACATGCCTCAGAACAAGCAGAGCTTTCAGTACCGCATGTGGCAGTTCGTGGTGTCGCCACCCTTCGAGTACACCATCATGGCCATGATCGCCCTCAACACCATTGTCTTAATGATGAAGGTGAGCGAGGTCATACCCTGGCGGGACTGGGGCAGTATTGACCAGGGTATGAGATGCCGGCTGGACCATGCCTGGCAGAGCAGTCATGGGCCCCTCCTGCATAGCTGGCATGTCCCCCATCCCCCTGATCCCGTGGGGCCGATCTGTGGCCTGAGGTCCTGGCCCGTCTCATGGGGCCGATCTGTGGCCTGGGGTCCTGGC
>NW_020713262.1:0-1946 GCF_002925995.2 Terrapene triunguis | reverse complement strand
CCTCTCCGTGCCTCAGTTTCCCCCTCTGTAAAATGGGGAGAATGGTCACCCCTCTCCTTTGTAAAGCTTTTTCCGAGGCATGGGGGAAAAGGAAAGACGGGCGTGTGACTGAGCTTCAGGACTCTTGGGTTCTGTTCCCAGCTCTGCCACTCATCTACTGTGTGACCGTAGGGCCAACTCCTTAGCTGGTGTAGATGCATAGCTTCATTGAAGCTGTGCTGAGTTACACCAGATGAAGATCTGCCCTTGCACCCTCTAGGCTGCATTTTCCTCATCCATATGACCAGGGTATTAGCACAGCATGAGCCTAGCTGGGGATGGGAATTTCTACTGGGCCTGAACTGACTCCTCCTTGCAGCTATTTGTCTCTCTCCCGCCCTTTCTTATTTCCCTCTTTCTCCCTTTCCACCTTCCTTCCTTCCCCACTGCAGAGTCCTCAAACACTCGGTGGACGCCACGTATGAGAACCAGGGCCCCAGCCCCGGCTATCGTATGGAGATGTCCATCTTCTACGTTGTCTACTTCGTGGTCTTCCCGTTTTTCTTTGTGAACATTTTCGTGGCCTTGATCATCATCACGTTCCAGGAGCAGGGGGATAAGATGATGGAGGAATACAGCCTGGAGAAGAATGAGGTGCAGCCCGAGTCAGGGGGTCCACGCCGCTCTGTCCCTGCCTCCCCAACAGCAGCTCCCAGCGGCCACGCCCCAGCCGCCATGCATCTCACCATTAGCAGCGTGGCATGCCCTGGAGCCGCTGCTGCAGGGCCTGGGACCGTCATGCAGGAAGGAATTCAGGCTGTTCCCCCAGTGCTGATGTGCTGCCTGGAAGGGCTCAAGGCCAGATTACACCACTGAGCCGCTCGGGAGAGCTCCCCCATTGCCCCCTGCAAGCTCTGTTCCCAGTTCTCTGGGTGACCCTGGGCAAGTCTCTTCCCCTCTCCATGCCTCAGTTTCCCAGTTCGGTTGGCTTGGTGGGACGGGACTGGCTCCTGCTTCTGGTGCTAGAGATTGTCGGTTCAAATCCCCAGCCAGCGGAGGGGAGCGAGAACTGCAGCAGCTGCACAGGGGTAGCCCGTGTTAGACAGGAAGGTCACAGCAGGGTCCCTTCTAGCCGTAGCATCTGTGAATCAGGGCATGGGGGCACCGGAGAAAGGCCAGCGGTTTGCAAGGAGCTTCCCTAAGGGGCCACAGGAAACCAGGGGCTGCTGAGTTTTCAGGTGGCCTGAAGAACTGGGGGGCTTGAGTTCAGAGAGCTGGGGCGGTCCCCATGATGACCAGTGCATAGGGTCATGTCGCCAGCTGGTGTAAATCTCCATTCACTTTGTGGGAGAAATGATGATTTACGCTGGCCCTGTTACGATCATCTACACCGATCTCCCCCTTCACACAGGCCAGAGAGCGTCCTCTGACCCGCCACGACGGGGTCGGAGACGCATTAGAGCAGGGCAGCTGGTCGAGCTGTCCTTCGCGCATGGGGTTCGGCCAGTTCAGAGTCTCTTGGCCTGGGCTGCCCTTGTATCCTCCGCCCCCGCCCCATCCTGAAGCTGGTGGCCATGAGCCCCTCCCTCGCCTCCCGCTCTAGTGGCTGTGTCTGTCCTCTCCGCAGAGAGCCTGCATCGACTTTGCCATCAGTGCCAAGCCCCTGACCCGGCACATGCCTCAGAACAAGCAGAGCTTTCAGTACCGCATGTGGCAGTTCGTGGTGTCGCCACCCTTCGAGTACACCATCATGGCCATGATCGCCCTCAACACCATTGTCTTAATGATGAAGGTGAGCGACCCCCTGGCGGGACTGGGGCAGTATTGACCAGGGTATGAGATGCCGGCTGGACCATGCCTGGCAGAGCAGTCATGGGCCCCTCCTGCATAGCTGGCATGTCCCCCATCCCCCCGATCCCGTGGGGCCGATCTGTGGCCTGGGGACCTGGCCCGTCTCATGGGGCCGA
>NW_020713261.1:0-1872 GCF_002925995.2 Terrapene triunguis | reverse complement strand
GACTCTGACCCCGACTCCAGCCTGGTACCTGCGACCTCCGGTCTCTGACCCCGACTCTTGCTCACTGAACCTGGCTCTTGGAATTCCTCCGACTCCTGCTCAGCGACTGCTGTCCCTGACATGCAGACATCAGCTCAGATGGGACTGCTGGGGTTGCCAATTTTGGTTGGACGTATTCCTGGAGGTTTCCCCACATGACATCATCATTAATTAAAGATTAAGCTTTAGTTCCTGGAGACTGCAGGACAATCCTGGAGGGTTGGCAACCCTGGTGGCCGCTAGGCCAGACTGCCTATGCCTGGGTCCCTTACCTCAATCTTGTTTGAACACTTAGTTCCAGTGTATCCTTCTGCACCGCTGATGATCAATGCCCCAGGCCAGGAGGCAGGAGACAGGGGGGTCACCGCCTGGCCCTGCAGCTGGGCAGTGTTTTCATGCCATGGAGTGTGTGATAGGTCTCAGGAGCACACTGCATGACCTGTGCAGTAGAATAGCCCTTTGTGTGCAGTGAAAGTATGTGCTGTCTTCTTCGGGGAATCGCCTTGGGTTCATTGTGTAGGGGCCAACAAGCTGTCTCCTGAATGCTGGGCTGTGTTGGACACGTGCCATGAGGGGCCGTTGCTGTGGGCTGATTTAATACCCTGTTTTCAAAGGCCTGGCTCTGCTGTTTCACAGCTGCAAAGCTGATTCCCCCACCCCGTGCCCCCAGTTGACTCTCTGGGACAGAAGGGGGAACTTCCTTGCACTGCTCAGCCACTGCGTGCTCAGGGCGCGCTCTGCAGACAAGTCAGCTCTAGCGCGAGTGGGCACCGCCCTCCTTCCGTGGCCGGCAGGCCCACCTACACCAGTGCTGAAGTTGGACACGGGGGTCCCATCTGTATTTGGAATATTGAGCTGAGTGTCACATGTAAACAGGACTCCCAGCCACTGGCAATCCAGAGGAGATAGATGCAGCCACTTCCTCGTGAGACCCAGCTCGGCAGGGAATGGAGCAGCAGCTACGGTACAGCCTCTTCCAGGGCAATCCGGGCCTGCTTGAGCTGGGCACTTCCCCGGGCGAGACGGGCCCTGCCCCCAGAACTCAGACAAAGGGACGACTGGTTCCCGGGGCACAGATGGTATCGCAGGTGGTGGGAGTTAGAGGCTGGATTCTCAAAGTTGCTCAGCCTGTTGGTGTCACAGTTCAGGGCAACTGCACTTCCCCCTCCATGGTCCAGCAAGGCCCCCACGCGACACTCCAGACTCAGCGGGCACCTCTCTTGGGCAGAGACCTGCCGCTCGCCCTCGACCACAGCTCCCCGCCTACACTGAGTTTCCCAGCAGGCCAGATGGTCTCAGCTGGCTGCTTTGCCGTCCCCTCAGAGGCTATAAACAGTCTAATTGCCATAGCTGCTTAGAAAGACTGTCAAAAGAACAGGAGGACTTGTGGCACCTTAGAGATTAACACATTTATTTGAGCATAAGCTTTCGTGGGCTACAGCCCACTTCATCGGATGCATGTAGTGGAAAATATAGCAGGAAGATATATATACACAGAGGACATGAAAAAATGGGTGTTGCTGTACCAACGCTAACGAGAGTAATCAGTTAAGTGGGCTATTATCAGCAGGAGAAAAAAACCTTCGGTAGTGATAATCAGGATGGCCCATTTCCAACAGTTGACAAGAAGGTGTGAGTAACAGTAGGGGGGGAAATTAGCATGGGGAAATAGGTTTTACTTTGTGTAATGACCCATCCACTCCCCGTGTTTATTCAAGCCTAATTTAATGGTGTCCAGTTTGCAAATTAATTCCAGTTCTGAATGCCTGGCCCAGCTGTGGGTGCTTGTTGTCCCACAAACTTACACAGGATCGTTTTAGGGGTCAAGACAAA
>NW_020713260.1:0-1549 GCF_002925995.2 Terrapene triunguis | reverse complement strand
ATGGTACAGGATAACTAAAAACAATTTCATTCACATTGGTTCTACATGCTCAGCCCATGAGTATCTGGCCCCGAGGGCCCTGCCCGACATCGGAGTCTGGCAGAGCTGGCACTGGGCCACCGCCAGTGTCCTTCCCACAGGCCTATCTTCCCTCTGGCAAAGAGGACACAGTGACAGTCTGTGTCTGTGTCCCCTCTAGCCCCCCCCCTCAGCGGAGTCCCCCCTGGCATTGCCTGGGCTGGGCACGGGGATCCTGGCTGACAGCGTGAGGGCTGGTGCTCTCATAGGAACTCTTGGGCAGCAATTGGTGAATCGCTCCCAGCGGCAGCAGCTGTTCCCAGCCACGCCTTCTCTCCAAAGCGCTCCCTCCTGACCGCTCCTTGGCTTCCTGCTCGCTCTGCTGGGCCGTCCCTTAGCCAAACGCTCTCGGGATTTCCTGGGAAGAGACCCGTGTTAATGGGGTGTCTGGGAAGCCAGCCACCATAGGTGCCAACTCTGTGGGTGCTCAGAAAAAAAATAGTGGGTGCTCAGCACTCACCAGTCCCAGCTGATCGGGGAGGGGATTGGAGGAGGGCAGAGAGCGGTGGGCGGGCAGGGGCATTGTGGAGGGGGCGGAGCCAGGGCAGGAAGAGGCGGAGCCAGGGCGAGGCCTTGGGGTGGAGCGGGGTTGCTCTTGGTGAATGAAATCTGACATCAGCTGGAAGATCCGTCACGGCCACTCGAGCCCTGGGCCTCTTTGCGCCTCTCCCAGCGGTGACATGAGCAGGGCCAGGACAGGGCAAACCCGCCTCACGACCAGTGTGCTAACTAGCCCGTCACTCCGCAAGCGCGTTGGGGAGAGAAGGGTCACCTGCTTCCTGGCTGCCGACTCCCTGGCAGGGATGAGCCATTGTTGGGGTTGGGGCGATCATATGGCTGGAGACGCTATGGGACTCAGAGAGGATCAAAGATGGGGCCTGTGCCCCTCCCGAGGGCCAGCCCTGCTGCCGCCTCTTTGCTTTTTGAGAGCGGTTAGGTCAGAGGGGCCTCCCCCAGGAGATGGGCTGGCGTCTCATCCGTCACCCAGCTGCCAGCTATGCCCAGGGAATGCCAAGGAGGGCTGGTGATGGGCAGCAAGAGGCGCTCAGCAGCAGGGGTGAAACCCCCGCTCCAGCCTGGCAGGGGATCCTGCGGCAGGTGCGTAACAATCTGTGGGGGTCACGCTGGGAGGGGCTGCCTGGTGTGCCTGCCACACAGGCCCCTGCCATGTGGGGTGCTGGAGCGGCTCCCTGACCCCCCCCCACAGGACCCCACCCTGCCTCTAGGGGACTCCCCGCTGGGCTCAGCAGCTCTAGCTCCCTCCTGCTCTGGGGGTGGAGGAGTCTGGGTCCACTCCCAAATACACCTACTGTGGGAGCATGTGCAGTGCCCCCAGGGGCCTCTGTGCAGAGAGGAAACCCTCAGCACCAGAGGATTTGGGGGCTGCCCACTGCCTAGCTGGGCCCAGGGGGCTCTGCTAGCAGGGGGGGTCTGTATCCAGCTTCCCAAGCTGCTGCTGGGACCCAGAGGC
>NW_020713259.1:0-1995 GCF_002925995.2 Terrapene triunguis | reverse complement strand
ATGGTACAGGATAACTAAAAACAATTTCATTCACATTGGTTCTACATTGTCCCCCTTTTGACCCTTCAATCCAGGGGTATTGAATGGGTCACACTTTATGTAATTGTTTTAAGGCAGAACCAACATAACAGTTAGGATTACTAATAGGACAATGATGGGATGAAAAATTATATTTAGAACTGCTGACCAGGTGGGCTGCTTCTACAACACCTTGCCCCTTTATTTATGATTATTACAGCAGTTGTTATTGTAGGGCACAGGTGATCTGTTGCAAACAAACCAAACAATTATAAAACCATTACCATTACAATAATTGGGTACATTGACAAACAAGATGAGGCCCAAGTTTGATGCAGCAATAGCCATCAAACAATAAAAGTCACTGAGGTCAGGACCTTTTTAAGCACACACAACAAATAAGATTTTGTAGGAGTACCACAGTTGTTATGCAAGGTTAAGCTGATTTGGACTTAAACTAACATTTAGTTGCCAAAATGTTGCAGAATTTCCTATCTTTAACAGTTGTTCTCAAGAGGTTTCTGGGGACCTGAAAGATGGGGCCCTACAATCATGGGCCAAGGTTTTACAGGTTATGGGGGCCCAAGAACTACCCTTTAGGGCTTGGGGAAGTAGAACCAGAGTGCATAGAGAAAAGTGTGGAATTAACAATACAAGCAAATGTAACTAACAATACAAATGTATTAATAACAAAAATTAACAACAAAATGACTATTAGAGAACCTAACAAAAAATAAACCTGATGCTCTGGGGACCAAAGTCCTTTGGACACAAGTGGTGATTGATAAATTGGATGGACATGGGGGAAGTAGAGAGAGGAAAAGACATTTGCCCTGTTTAGTGTAGTATCCCCTCTTTTTCTGGACCCAATGCTAGCACAGGACACCACTAGAGACAGACACAGAACATGCAACACAGAACACTGAACACAGACTTTGTTATGACACTATAACCATGGTATTTTATAACTCTTCAGCTGGTACCAGCTCTCCTGATGTTCTGGTTTAGAGCCTGCAAGATAAAAGCTTGGAAACAAATTAGCACAGTGCTTCCACCATGGCAGAACCTGCTTAGTTTCTGCCACAGTGTGTTTGGTACTTGGGGCTGCGCAAATGCTAATTAAATTGTGCATTTTTTTGTGAGTGTAAATTTTTCTTTCTCATAGTAAAAGGGCATTAACACTTTATTTAGAAAAAAAAATTTCTGTTTTAAAATCTTTAGCCATTTTGCCATAGCCTGGAGATCTGAGGCAGAAGCAGGCACTGTTGTTAACTGTTTCAATGGCATTTTGGCCCTGGAAGGAGGAATTTACCCAAATATCCCAAATATCCCCCTTCCCAATCTCCAGAGGGGTCCCAAAGGTCTGCCCCCTTCTGGGGTCTCAAATGTTTCTTCTTCTGATGTTACTGCTGCTGTAAGATTTGAGAGTGCTGTTTTAACTCTCTGTACCTAACCTGTTTTTCAGTTTCTTTATCTTTTGCTTGCCTGGGCCTGATCCTGCTTTTTTCAATAAACAGGTCCTTTCCATGGGTACAAGCTTTTTCCACTCCCAATTTAGCAAGGAGGGTGGGCTTTTTAACTAGCCCCCACCCTTCCTGGTCCCGTTCCTTAAACATTTTCTTTAAAATTGTGAAATTACCACAATATTACTTACAAAAAAACAAAACAAACAAACAAACATAAACCACACTACACTGCCCAAACTCCTATATCCTTCAGAGTTTGATTTAACAGAACAAGATCTGTATCTTATGTTTTTAACCCACTCTGGGCCAGAGGGAGAGACGCTAAGCCTCCCTCTGTATTACTCGGTCTGCTACCACCGAGGGTTCATACACCAATTATACAAATCCTTCCCCGGATCAGAGTGAGAAACATTAAGTTCTCCTCTTTAGCTCAGACTTGCTACGGCTGAGGGTGTATGTACCTCTATAACACAATTTAAACCTAAACTCCTATATCCTTCAGAGTTTGGTT
>NW_020713258.1:0-3550 GCF_002925995.2 Terrapene triunguis | reverse complement strand
CAGCCTGGTACCTGCGACCTCCGGTCTCTGACTCGGACCCCGACTCCAGCCTGGTATCTGCGACCTCTGACTCTGACCCCGATTCCAGCCTGGTATCTGTGACCTCCGGTCTCTGACTCTGAGCCCAACTCCAGCCTGGTACCTGCGACCTCCGGTCTCTGACTCTGACCCTGACTCCAGCCTGGTACCTGCGACCTCTGGTCTCTGACCCTGACTCCAGCCTGGTACCTGCGACCTCCGGTCTCTGACTCGGACCCCGACTCCAGCCTGGTATCTGTGACCTCCGGTCTCTGACCCCGACTCTTGCTCACTGAACCTGGCTCTTGGAATTCCTCCGACTCCTACTCAGCGACTGCTGTCCCTGACGTGCAGACATCAGCTCAGATGGGACTGCTGGGGTTGCCAATTTTGGTTGGACGTTTTCCTGGAGGTTTCCCCACATGACATCATCATTAATTAAAGATTAAGCTTTAGTTCCTGGAGACTGCAGGACAATCCTGGAGGGTTGGCAACCCTGGTGGCCGCTAGGCCAGACTGCCTATGCCTGGGTCCCTTACCTCAATCTTGTTTGAACACTTAGTTCCAGTGTATCCTTCTGCACCGCTGATGATCAGTGCCCCAGGCCAGGAGGCAGGAGACAGGGGGGTCACCGCCTGGCCCTGCAGCTGGGCAGTGTTTTCATGCCATGGAGTGTGTGATAGGTCTCAGGAGCACACTGCATGACCTGTGCAGTAGAATAGCCCTTTGTGTGCAGTGAAAGTATGTGCTGTCTTCTTCGGGGAATCGCCTTGGGTTCATTGTGTAGGGGCCAACAAGCTGTCTCCTGAATGCTGGGCTGTGTTGGACACGTGCCATGAGGGGCCGTTGCTGTGGGCTGATTTAATACCCTATTTTCAAAGGCCTGGCTCTGCTGTTTCACAGCTGCAAAGCTGATTCCCCCACCCCACCCCCTGCCCTAGTTGACTCTCTGGGACAGAAGGGGGAACTTCCTTGCACTGCTCAGCCACTGCGTGCTCAGGGCGCGCTCTGCAGACAAGTCAGCTCTAGCGCGAGTGGGCACCGCCCTCCTTCCGTGGCCGGCAGGCCCACCTACACCAGTGCTGAAGTTGGACACGGGGGTCCCATCTGTATTTGGAATATCGAGCTGAGTGTCGCATGTAAACAGGACTCCCAGCCACTGGCAATCCAGAGGAGATAGATGCAGCCACTTCCTCGTGAGACCCAGCTCGGCAGGGAATGGAGCAGCAGCTACGGTACAGCCTCTTCCAGGGCGATCCGGGCCTGCTTGAGCTGGGCACTTCCCCGGGCGAGACGGGCCCTGCCCCCAGAACTCAGACAAAGGGACGACTGGTTCCCGGGGCACAGATGGTATCGCAGGTGGTGGGAGTTAGAGGCTGGATTCTCAAAGTTGCTCAGCCTGTTGGTGTCACAGTTCAGGGCAACTGCACTTCCCCCTCCATGGTCCAGCAAGGCCCCCACGCGACACTCCAGACTCAGCGGGCACCTCTCTTGGGCAGAGACCTGCCGCTCGCCCTCGACCACAGCTCCCTGCCTACACTGAGTTTCCCAGCAGGCCAGATGGTCTCAGCTGGCTGCTTTGCCTTCCCCTCAGAGGCTATAAACAGTCTAATTGCCATAGCTGCTTAGAAAGACTGTCAAAAGAACAGGAGTACTTGTGGCACCTTAGAGACTAACACATTTATTTGAGCATAAGCTTTCGTGGGCTACAGCCCACTTCATCGGATGCATGTAGTGGAAAATATAGCAGGAAGATATATATACACAGAGGACATGAAAAAAAGGGTGTTGCTGTACCAACTCTAACGAGAGTAATCAGTTAAGTGGGCTATTATCAGCAGGAGAAAAAAACCTTCTGTGGTGATAATCAGGATGGCCCATTTCCAACAGTTGACAAGAAGGTGTGAGTAACAGTAGGGGGGGGAAATTAGCATGGGGAAATAGGTTTTACTTTGTGTAATGACCCATCCACTCCCCATGTTTATTCAAGCCTAATTTAATGGTGTCCAGTTTGCAAATGAATTCCACTTCTGAATGCCTGGCCCAGCTGTGGGTGCTCAGCCCATGAGTATCTGGCCCCGAGGGCCCTGCCCGACATCGGAGTCTGGCAGAGCTGGCACTGGGCCACCGCCAGTGTCCTTCCCACAGGCCCATCTTCCCTCTGGCAAAGAGGACACAGTGACAGTCTGTGTCTGTGTCCCCTCTAGCCCCCCCCTCAGCGGAGTCTCCCCTGGCATTGCCTGGGCTGGGCACAGGGATCCTGGCTGACAGCGTGAGGGCTGGTGCTCTCATAGGAACTCTTGGGCAACAATTGGTGAATCGCTCGCAGCGGCAGCAGCTGTTCCCAGCCACGCCTTCTCTCCAAAGCGCTCCCTCCTGACCGCTCCTTGGCTTCCTGCTCGCTCTGCTGGGCCCTCCCTTAGCCAAACGCTCTCGGGATTTCCTGGGAAGAGACCCGTGTTAATGGGGTGTCTGGGAAGCCAGCCACCATAGGTGCCAACTCTGTGGGTGCTCAGCACTCACCAGTCCCAGCCGATCGGGGAGGGGATTGGAGGAGGGCAGAGAGCGGTGGGCGGGCAGGGGCATTGTGGAGGGGGCGGAGCCAGGGCAGGAAGAGGCGGAGCGAGGGCGGGGCCTTGGGGTGGAGCGGGGTTGCTCTTGGTGAATGAAATCTGACATCAGCTGGAAGATCCGTCACGGCCACTCGAGCCCTGGGCCTCTTTGCGCCTCTCCCAGCGGTGACATGAGCAGGGCCAGGACAGGGCAAACCCGCCTCACGACCAGTGTGCTAACTAGCCCGTCACTCCGCAAGCACGTTGAGGAGAGAAGGGTCACCTGCTTCCTGGCTGCCGGCTCCCTGGCAGGGATGAGCCATTGCTGGGGTTGGGGCCAGCGTATGGCTGGGGACGCTATGGGACTCAGAGAGGATCAAAGATGGGGCCTGTGCCCCTCCCGAGGGCCAGCCCTGCTGCCGCCTCTTTGCTCTTTGAGAGGGGTCAGGTCAGAGGGGCCTCCCCCAGGAGATGGGCTGGCGTCTCATCCGTCACCCAGCTGCCAGCTATGCCCAGGGAATGCCAAGGAGGGCTGGTGATGGGCAGCAAGAGGCGCTCAGCAGCAGGGGCGAGACCCCCGCTCCAGCCTGGCAGGGGATCCTGCGGCAGGTGCGTAACAATCTGTGGGGGTCACGCTGGAAGGGGCTGCCTGGTGTGCCCGCCACACAGGCCCCTGCTGTGTGGGGTGCTGGAGCGGCTCCCTGACCCCCCCCACAG
Organism: Terrapene triunguis; assembly: GCF_002925995.2. Lineage (NCBI taxonomy): Eukaryota > Metazoa > Chordata > Testudines > Emydidae > Terrapene > Terrapene triunguis. The sequence continues at coordinate 263 of NW_020713258.1, read as the reverse complement.
GACCCCACCCTGCCTCTAGGGGACTCCCCACTGGGCTCAGCAGCTCTAGCTCCCTCCTGCTCTGGGGGTGGAGGAGTCTGGGTCTGCTCCCAAATACACCTACTGTGGGAGCATGTGCAGTGCCCCCAGGGGCCTCTGTGCAGAGAGGAAACCCTCAGCACCAGAGGATTTGGGGGCTGCCCACTGCCTAACTGGGCCCAGGGAGCTCTGCTGGCAGGGGGGTCTGTATCCAGCTTCCCAAGCTGCTGCTGGGACCCAGAGGC
>NW_020713257.1:0-1083 GCF_002925995.2 Terrapene triunguis | reverse complement strand
GTGTGTGTGTGTGTGTGTGTGTGTGTGTGTGTGTGTGTGTGTGTGTGCCAGAGAATCTAATTCAGCAAAGCAGGGAGAGGGGACCCAGGCTGGTTGAGCAGGGGAGGCTCAGTTAAACCCCAGCACATCAGGTGGCATCCCAGAAGGGGGGTCCAACCCATCACAGCCACCCAGGGTCCACAAGGGGGCACTACTGGAGAGAAGCCGCCACCACCGCAACTTGGACTATAGGGGCCATGGCCCAGACTGAAGGGACAGCGGTAGGAAGTAGTCCAGGGTAGTGGATGTAGACTCCTTGCTGCCAGGTCCCCCTACTCAGGGGATGACTTAGGGCTGGTCCACACTAACCCCCCACTTCGAACTAAGATACGCAACTTCAGCTACGTTATTCACGTAGCTGAAGTCGAAGTACCTTAGTTCGAACTTACCGCGGGTCCACACGTGCGGCAGGCAGGCTCCCCCGTCGACTCCGCGTACTCCTCTCGCGGAGCAGGAGTATCGGCATCGACGGCGAGCACTTCCGGGATCGATTTATCGCGTCTAGACAAGACACGATCGATCCCAGAAGATCGATTACTTATCGCCGGACCCGGAGGTAAGTATAGACGTACCCTTACACAGGGCCCTGGGCTGGGACCCAGTGGAGTGGGAGGGTTTGGGTCCACCCTCTTCTCCCCACCCACACCCGCCTAGCCTTAAAGACAAAGGCACTTCAACCAAGTAGGGGGCTGGAAATCAAGCACTCTGACCACTAAGCTGCCTGGTCCTCCAAGCCCCCTGATACAGACCCACAGTTTAATATTTTGTCTAGTGCTGCATGCTTATTGGGCCCACATGTTCTCTGCAGTGGTAAACTTTTAGAGTGTCATACTTTACACATGCTTTTTAATATGACAACTTAGAATTACATGGCATTTTCCAAGAAGGAATTATTTAGGAATCTTAATTTTATAGACGGGAGCCAGACTCCTTATCCTGGAAAGCATTACGCTTTTCTCTAGTGTGATCTATGATGCTTGAGGACTATAGGATGTACGGATGTATAAATAAAGGAACAGAAAAATAAGGCCTTCTCTCCACACC
>NW_020713256.1:0-1083 GCF_002925995.2 Terrapene triunguis | reverse complement strand
GTGTGTGTGTGTGTGTGTGTGTGTGTGTGTGTGTGTGTGTGTGTGTGCCAGAGAATCTAATTCAGCAAAGCAGGGAGAGGGGACCCAGGCTGGTTGAGCAGGGGAGGCTCAGTTAAACCCCAGCACATCAGGTGGCATCCCAGAAGGGGGGTCCAACCCATCACAGCCACCCAGGGTCCACAAGGGGGCACTACTGGAGAGAAGCCGCCACCACCGCAACTTGGACTATAGGGGCCATGGCCCAGACTGAAGGGACAGCGGTAGGAAGTAGTCCAGGGTAGTGGATGTAGACTCCTTGCTGCCAGGTCCCCCTACTCAGGGGATGACTTAGGGCTGGTCCACACTAACCCCCCACTTCGAACTAAGATACGCAACTTCAGCTACGTTATTCACGTAGCTGAAGTCGAAGTACCTTAGTTCGAACTTACCGCGGGTCCACACGTGCGGCAGGCAGGCTCCCCCGTCGACTCCGCGTACTCCTCTCGCGGAGCAGGAGTATCGGCATCGACGGCGAGCACTTCCGGGATCGATTTATCGCGTCTAGACAAGACACGATCGATCCCAGAAGATCGATTACTTATCGCCGGACCCGGAGGTAAGTATAGACGTACCCTTACACAGGGCCCTGGGCTGGGACCCAGTGGAGTGGGAGGGTTTGGGTCCACCCTCTTCTCCCCACCCACACCCGCCTAGCCTTAAAGACAAAGGCACTTCAACCAAGTAGGGGGCTGGAAATCAAGCACTCTGACCACTAAGCTGCCTGGTCCTCCAAGCCCCCTGATACAGACCCACAGTTTAATATTTTGTCTAGTGCTGCATGCTTATTGGGCCCACATGTTCTCTGCAGTGGTAAACTTTTAGAGTGTCATACTTTACACATGCTTTTTAATATGACAACTTAGAATTACATGGCATTTTCCAAGAAGGAATTATTTAGGAATCTTAATTTTATAGACGGGAGCCAGACTCCTTATCCTGGAAAGCATTACGCTTTTCTCTAGTGTGATCTATGATGCTTGAGGACTATAGGATGTACGGATGTATAAATAAAGGAACAGAAAAATAAGGCCTTCTCTCCACACC
>NW_020713255.1:0-1497 GCF_002925995.2 Terrapene triunguis | reverse complement strand
TGGAAATCTCCTCTAATTTTTGACTAAAATAAGCAATTTATTTGCAAGTTGGGATGCCTTCAATAGTGCATGAGAATATTTTTTTTTTCTTAGAATTTAGGGAGTGACAGACTAAAGATGTTTGTATATGTAATCAAAAGATCCTGTGATGAAGCAGAGAAACTGCCCACCAGTATGGAAGAGGTTAAAGAGAGCCTTTGGGTCCAGCTAGCCCCTCCCCATTATACTTGCAGCCAATGCCAGGCCTGGACTGGAGAGAACCTGGCTCAGTTCAGGGCTGGCTGACGAAGAGGCAGGAGCTGGCTGCCTCCCTACCTGATGGGAAGGACCACTAGCCTTGGCACCAGCCAAGGCAACCAACAGAGCAGACTGAGGAAGAGACCTTGGAGCATGTGGCCAAAGCACCAAGATCTTGTGGGGTTCCAACCCTGCCAAAGATATGGCTGCCCTTCCCAGAGGAACCTGCCACTGTAATGTTTCACTCCATATTCTTTATGAAAATATACTTATGATATGAATATGGCATAACTGAGATCTACTTTATGCAAGATGGGTCTTGTAAGGTATCATTGGAAAGGTTATGATTTACTGAATGTGATTATCCAGTTTGTATGCCTGTATCATTTCTGTATTGAAAGTTAGAAATATGGACTATGTAACAATTACAACTGGGTGTGTATTGGGAAGACACCCACCAGATGACAGGCCATCAAATTTGATGAGCCACCAGGAAGGAACAACAAAACCATGAAGATACTAATCTCTCTCCCTCCTGGGAGGCATCCAGGGATGTAACTGTGACACTACTTGGTCAGTGGTCTTGTCACCTGATACTAAACCTTACCTGGGACTTCTTGTAACTTTCCACTGGAAGGGAAGGGGGGTCAAGTTTGGAAAACCAAGGATTCCTGCCTTATGTAAATCCTATTTAAGGGTGGGGAGGAAGGCAAACAAGACTCCTCCTCTACATGGCCAGTCTGCCCAAGAAGAGAGACTGCTAAAGCCATCTGAAGGGAAGGCGAGGAGTCCAGACTGAGACAGGCATCCAGTCTGAAAAGGAATATAACTGGAACTCTGAACCACAGAAACTTTGCAATCTGCCTAAAGTAACATTTAGGGTGAGAATTTACATTTTTTGTAACCTGTTTCCTAAGTATATTGAGCTTAGCTTGCATATTTTGCTTTATTTGGTCAGTAATCTGCCTTGTTCTGTTTCTCTTATAGTCACTTAAAATTCACCTTTTGTAGTTAATAAACTTATTTCTTATTTATAATATAACCCAGTTTATGTACGGTAATTTCTAACTGTGGGAGGGGGCAAGAAGTTGCGTATCTCTCCCTTCTCATTGAGGGAGTGGGCAAATTTCATAAAACTTTGGGTTTGTACCCCTTAAAGGGAGTGGGCACCAGAGTGTTGGGGCATTCCCCTAAGGCTGAATCTTTCTAGGGTGTGTGTGTGTGTGTGTGTGTGTGTGTGTGTGTGTGTGTGTGTGTGTG